>NW_027478879.1:138123-408986 GCF_051014685.1 Ptiloglossa arizonensis | reverse complement strand
TATAACGTATAACGTATAACGTATAACGTATAACGTATAACGTATAACGTGTAACGTATAACGTATACCGTATAAAGTATAACGTATAACGTATAACGTGTAACGTATAACGTATAACGTAATACGTATAACGTATAACGTATAACGTATAACGTATAACGGATAACGTATAACGTATACCGTGTAACGTATAACGTATAACGTATAACGTATTACGTATAACGTATAACATATAATCTATAACGCATATCCTAGAACTTATGCCGTATAACGTATAATGTATAACGTATAACGTATAACTTTTAACGTATAACGTGTAACGTATAACGTATAACGTATAACGTATAACGTATAACGTATAACGTATAACGTATAACGTATAACGTATAACGTATAACGTATAACGTGTAACGTATAACGTATAACGTATAACGTATAACGTACAACGTATAACGTATATCGTATAACGTATAACGTATAACGTATAACGTATAAAGTACAACGTATAACGTATGACGTATAACGTATAACGTATAACCTATAACGTATAACGTATAACGTATAACGTATTACATATTACGTATACCGTATAACTAATAACGTATAACCCATGACGTATAACGTATAGCGTATAACGTATATCGTATAACGTATAACGTTTAACGTATAACGTATAACATATAATGTATAACGCATATCCTAGGACTTATGCTGAATAACGTATAACGTATAACGTATAACGTATAACGTATAACGTATAACGTATAACGTATAACGTGTAACGTATAACGTATACCGTATAAAGTATAACGTATAACGTATAACGTATAACGTATAACGTATAACGTAATACGTATAACGTATAACGTATAACGTATAACGTATAACGGATAACGTATAACGTATACCGTGTAACGTATAACGTATAACGTATAACGTATTACGTATAACGTATAACGTATAACATATAATCTATAACGCATATCCTAGAACTTATGCCGTATAACGTATAATGTATAACGTATAACGTATAACTTTTAACGTGTAACGTATAACGTATAACGTATAACGTATAACGTATAACGTATAACGTATAACGTATAACGTATAACGTATAACGTATAACGTGTAACGTATAACGTATAACGTATAACGTATAACGTATAACGTATAACGTATAACGTATAACGTATAACGTATAACGCATAACGTATAACGTATATCGTATAACGTATAACGTATAACCTGTAACGTATAACGTACAACGTATAATGTATAACGTATAACGTATAACGTATAACCTATAACGTATAACGTATAACCTATAACGTAATACGTATAACGTATAACGTATAACGTATAACGTATAACGCATAACGTATAACGTGTAACGTATAACGTCTAACGTATACCGTATAACGTATAACGTGTAACGTATAACGTCTAACGTATAGCGTATAACGTATATCGTATAACGTATAACGTTTAACGTATAACGTATAACATATAATGTAAAACGCATATCCTAGAACTTATGCTGAATAACGTATAACGTATAACGTATAACGTATAACGTATAACGTATAACGTATAACGTATAACGTATAACGTATAACGTGTAACGTATAACGTATAACGCATAACGTATAACGTATAACGTATAACGTATAATGTATAACTTTTAACGTATAACGTATAACGTATAACGTAATACGTATAACGTATAACGTATAACGTATAACGTATAACGTATAACGTATAACGTATAACGCATAACGTATAACGTATAACGTATAACGTATAACGTATAACGTATAACGTAGAACGTAGAACGTATAACGTATAGCGTATAACGTATAACGTATAACGTATAACGTATAGCGTATAACGTATAACGTATAACGTATAACGTATAACGTATAACGTATAACCTATAACAAATAACGTATTACGTATAACGTATAACGTATAACGTATAACGTATAACGTATAACGTATAACGTATAACGTATAACGTATAACGTATAACGTATAACGTATAACGTATAACGTATACCGTATAATGTATAACGTATAACGTATAACGTATAACGTATAACGTATAACGTATAACGTATAACGTATAACGTATAACGTATAACGTATAACGTATAACGTATAACGTATAACGTATAACGTATAACGTTTAACGTATAACGTATAACGTATAACGTATAACGTATAACGTATAATGTAGAACGTAGAACGTATAACGTATAGCGTATAACGTATAACGTATAACGTATAACGTATAACGTATAACGTATAGCGTATAACGTATAACGTATAACGTATAACGTATAACGTATAACGTATAACGTATAACGTATAACGTATAACGTATAACGTAGAACGTATAACGTATAGCGTATAACGTATAACGTATAACGTATAACGTATAACGTATAACGTATAGCGTATAACGTATAACGTATAACGTGTAACGTATAACGTATAACGTATAACGTATAACGTATAACGTATAACGTATAACGTATAACGTATAACGTATAACGTATAACGTAGAACGTATAACGTATAACGTATAACGTATAACGTATAACGTATTACGTATAACCTATAACATATAACGTATAACGTATATCGTATAACGTATAACGTATAACGTATAACGTATAACGTACAACGTATAATGTATAACGTATAACGTATAACGTATAACGTATAACGTATAACGTATAACGTATAACGTAGAACGTATAACGTATAACGTAGAACGTATAACGTATAACGTATAACGTATAACGTATAACGTATAACGTATAACGTATTACGTATAACCTATAACATATAACGTATAACGTATATCGTATAACGTATAACGTATAACGTATAACGTATAACGTACAACGTATAATGTATAACGTATAACGTATAACGTATAACGTATAACCTATAACGTATAACGTATAAGCTATAACGTAATACGTATAACGTATAACGTATAACGTATAAAGCATAACGTATAACGTATAACGTATAACGTATAACGTATAACGTATACCGTATAACGTATAACGTGTAACGTATGACGTATAACGTATAGCGTATAACGTATATCGTATAACGTATAACGTTTAACGTATAACGTATAACATATAATGTATAACGCATATCCTAGGACTTATGCTGAATAACGTATAACGTATAACGTATAACGTATAACGTATAACGTATAACGTATAACGTATAACGTATACCGTATAACGTATAACGTGTAACGTATGACGTATAACGTATAGCGTATAACGTATATCGTATAACGTATAACGTTTAACGTATAACGTATAACATATAATGTATAACGCATATCCTAGGACTTATGCTGAATAACGTATAACGTATAACGTATAACGTATAACGTATAACGTATAACGTATAACGTATAACGTATAACGTGTAACGTATAACGTATACCGTATAAAGTATAACGTATAACGTATAACGTATAACGTATAACGTATAACGTAATACGTATAACGTATAACGTATAACGTATAACGTATAACGGATAACGTATAACCTATACCGTGTAACGTATAACGTATAACGTATAACGTATTACGTATAACGTATAACATATAATCTATAACGCATATCCTAGAACTTATGCCGTATAACGTATAATGTATAACGTATAACGTATAACTTTTAACGTATAACGTATAACGTATAACGTATAACGTATAACGTATAACGTATAACGTATAACGTATAACGTATAACGTATAACGTATAACATATAATGTATAACGCATATCCTAGGACTTATGCTGAATAACGTATAACGTATAACGTATAACGTATAACGTATAACGTATACCGTATAACGTATAACGTGTAACGTATGACGTATAACGTATAGCGTATAACGTATATCGTATAACGTATAACGTTTAACGTATAACGTATAACATATAATGTATAACGCATATCCTAGGACTTATGCTGAATAACGTATAACGTATAACGTATAACGTGTAACGTATAACGTATAACGTATAACGTATTACGTATAACGTATAACATATAATCTATAACGCATATCCTAGAACTTATGCCGTATAACGTATAATGTATAACGTATAACGTATAACTTTTAACGTATAACGTATAACGTATAACGTATAACGTATAACGTATAACGTATAACGTATAACGTATAACGTATAACGTATAACGTGTAACGTATAACGTGTAACGTATAACGTATAACGTATAACGTATAACGTATAACGTATAACGTATAACGTATAACGTATAACGTATAACGTATAACGTATAACGTATATCGTATAACGTATAACGTATAACGTATAACGTATAACGTACAACGTATAATGTATAACGTGTAACGTATAACTTATAACCTATAACGTATAACGTATAACCTATAACGTAATACGTATAACGTATAACGTATAACGTATAACGTATAACGTATAACGTATAACGTATAACGTATAACGTATAACGTATAACGTATAACGTATAACGTATAACGTATAACGTATAACGTATAACGTATAACGTATAACGTATAACGTATAACGTATAACGTATAACGTAGAACGTAGAACGTATAACGTATAGCGTATAACGTATAACGTATAACGTATAACGTATAACGTATAACGTATAGCGTATAACGTATAACGTATAACGTGTAACGTATAACGTATAACGTATAACGTATAACGGATAACGTATAACGTATACCGTGTAACGTATAACGTATAACGTATAACGTATTACGTGTAACGTATAACATATAATCTATAACGCATATCCTAGAACTTATGCCGTATAACGTATAATGTATAACGTATAACGTATAACTTTTAACGTATAACGTATAACGTATAACGTATAACGTATAACGTATAACGTATAACGTATAACGTATAACGTATAACGTATAACGTATAACGTATAACGTATAACCTATAACGTATAACGTATAAGCTATAACGTAATACGTATAACGTATAACGTATAACGTATAAAGCATAACGTATAACGTATAACGTATAACGTATAACGTATACCGTATAACGTATAACGTGTAACGTATGACGTATAACGTATAGCGTATAACGTATATCGTATAACGTATAACGTTTAACGTATAACGTATAACATATAATGTATAACGCATATCCTAGGACTTATGCTGAATAACGTATAACGTATAACGTATAACGTATAACGTATAACGTATAGCGTATAACGTATAACGTATAACGTATAACGTATAACGTATAACGTATAACGTATAACGTATAACGTATAACGTATAACGTATAACGTATAACGTATACCGTATAATGTATAACGTATAACGTATAACGTATAACGTATAACGTATAACGTATAACGTATAACGTATAACGTATAACGTATAACGTATAACGTATAACGTATAACGTATAACGTGTAACGTATAACGTATACCGTATAAAGTATAACGTATAACGTATAACGTATAACGTATAACGTATAACGTATAACGTATAACGTACAACGTATAACGTATAACGTATACCGTTTAACGTATATCGCATAACGTATAACGTATAACGTATAACGTATAACGTATAACGTATAACGTATAACGTATAACGTATAACGTATAACGTATAACGTATAACGTATAACGTATAACGTATATCGTATAACGTATAACGTATAACGTATAACGTATAACGTACAACGTATAATGTATAACGTGTAACGTATAACTTATAACCTATAACGTATAACGTATAACCTATAACGTAATACGTATAACGTATAACGTATAACGTATAACGTATAACGTATAACGTATAACGTATAACGTATAACGTATAACGTATAACGTATAACGTATAACGTATAACGTATAACGTATAACGTATAACGTATAACGTATAACGTATAACGTATAACGTATAACGTATAACGTATAACGTATAACGTATAACGTAGAACGTAGAACGTATAACGTATAGCGTATAACGTATAACGTATAACGTATAACGTATAACGTATAACGTATAGCGTATAACGTATAACGTATAACGTGTAACGTATAACGTATAACGTATAACGTATAACGTATAACGTATAACGTATAACGTATAACGTATAAAGTATAACGTATAACGTATAACGTATAACGTATAACGTATAACGTATAACGTAGAACGTATAACGTAGAACGTAGAACGTATAACGTATAACGTATAACGTATAACGTATAACGTATTACGTATAACCTATAACATATAACGTATAACGTATAACGTATAACGTATAACGTATAACGTATAACGTATAACGTATAACGTATAACGTGTAACGTATAACGTGTAACGTATAACGTATAACGTATAACGTATAACGTATAACGTATAACGTATAACGTATAACGTATAACGTATAACGTATAACGTATAACGTATACCGTATAACGTATAACGTGTAACGTATTACGTATAACGTATAGCGTATAACGTATATCGTATAACGTATAACGTTTAACGTATAACGTATAACATATAATGTATAACGCATATCCTAGGACTTATGCTGAATGACGTATAACGTATAACGTATAACGTATAACGTATAACGTATAACGTATAACGTATAACGTATAACGTATAACGTATAACGTATAACGTAATACGTATAACGTATAACGTATAACGTATAACGTATAACGGATAACGTATAACGTATACCGTGTAACGTATAACGTATAACGTATAACGTATTACGTATAACGTATAACATATAATCTATAACGCATATCCTAGAACTTATGCCGTATAACGTATAATGTATAACGTATAACGTATAACTTTTAACGTATAACGTATAACGTATAACGTATAACGTATAACGTATAACGTATAACGTATAACGTATAACGTATAACGTATAACCTATAACGTATAACGTATAAGCTATAACGTAATACGTATAACGTATAACGTATAACGTATAAAGCATAACGTATAACGTATAACGTATAACGTATAACGTATAACGTATAACGTATACCGTATAACGTATAACGTGTAACGTATGACGTATAACGTATAGCGTATAACGTATATCGTATAACGTATAACGTTTAACGTATAACGTATAACATATAATGTATAACGCATATCCTAGGACTTATGCTGAATAACGTATAACGTATAACGTATAACGTATAACGTATAACGTATAACGTATAACGTATAACGTGTAACGTATAACGTATACCGTATAAAGTATAACGTATAACGTATAACGTATAACGTATAACGTATAACGTAATACGTATAACGTATAACGTATAACGTATAACGTATAACGGATAACGTATAACGTATACCGTGTAACGTATAACGTATAACGTATAACGTATTACGTGTAACGTATAACATATAATCTATAACGCATATCCTAGAACTTATGCCGTATAACGTATAATGTATAACGTATAACGTATAACTTTTAACGTATAACGTATAACGTATAACGTATAACGTATAACGTATAACGTATAACGTATAACGTATAACGTATAACGTATAACGTATAACGTATAACGTATAACCTATAACGTATAACGTATAAGCTATAACGTAATACGTATAACGTATAACGTATAACGTATAAAGCATAACGTATAACGTATAACGTATAACGTATAACGTATACCGTATAACGTATAACGTGTAACGTATGACGTATAACGTATAGCGTATAACGTATATCGTATAACGTATAACGTTTAACGTATAACGTATAACATATAATGTATAACGCATATCCTAGGACTTATGCTGAATAACGTATAACGTATAACGTATAACGTATAACGTATAACGTATAGCGTATAACGTATAACGTATAACGTATAACGTATAACGTATAACGTATAACGTATAACGTATAACGTATAACGTATAACGTATAACGTATACCGTATAATGTATAACGTATAACGTATAACGTATAACGTATAACGTATAACGTATAACGTATAACGTATAACGTATAACGTATAACGTATAACGTATAACGTATAACGTATAACGTGTAACGTATAACGTATACCGTATAAAGTATAACGTATAACGTATAACGTATAACGTATAACGTATAACGTATAACGTATAACGTACAACGTATAACGTATAACGTATACCGTTTAACGTATATCGCATAACGTATAACGTATAACGTATAACGTATAACGTATAACGTATAACGTATAACGTATAACGTATAACGTAGAACGTAGAACGTATAACCTATAACAAATAACGTATTACGTATAACGTATAACGTATAACGTATAACGTATAACGTATAACGTATAACGTATAACGTATAACGTATAACGTATAACGTATAACGTATAACGTATAACGTATAACGTATAACGTAGAACGTATAACGTATAGCGTATAACGTATAACGTATAACGTATAACGTATAACGTATAACGTATAGCGTATAACGTATAACGTATAACGTATAACGTATAACGTATAACGTATAACGTATAACGTATAACGTATAACGTATAACGTATAACGTATAACGTATAACGTATAACGTATAACGTATAACGTAGAACGTATAACGTATAACGTAGAACGTATAACGTATAACGTATAACGTATAACGTATAACGTATTACGTATAACCTATAACATATAACGTATAACGTATATCGTATAACGTATAACGTATAACGTATAACGTATAACGTACAACGTATAATGTATAACGTATAACGTATAACGTATAACCTATAACGTATAACGTATAAGCTATAACGTAATACGTATAACGTATAACGTATAACGTATAAAGCATAACGTATAACGTATAACGTATAACGTATAACGTATACCGTATAACGTATAACGTGTAACGTATGACGTATAACGTATAGCGTATAACGTATATCGTATAACGTATAACGTTTAACGTATAACGTATAACATATAATGTATAACGCATATCCTAGGACTTATGCTGAATAACGTATAACGTATAACGTAGAACGTATAACGTATAACGTATAACGTATAACGTATAACGTATAACGTATAACGTATAACGTATAACGTATAACGTATAACGTATAACGTATACCGTATAACGTATAACGTGTAACGTATTACGTATAACGTATAGCGTATAACGTATATCGTATAACGTATAACGTTTAACGTATAACGTATAACATATAATGTATAACGCATATCCTAGGACTTATGCTGAATGACGTATAACGTATAACGTATAACGTATAACGTATAACGTATAACGTATAACGTATAACGTATAACGTATAACGTATAACGTATAACGTATAACGTAATACGTATAACGTATAACGTATAACGTATAACGTATAACGGATAACGTATAACGTATACCGTGTAACGTATAACGTATAACGTATAACGTATTACGTATAACGTATAACATATAATCTATAACGCATATCCTAGAACTTATGCCGTATAACGTATAATGTATAACGTATAACGTATAACTTTTAACGTATAACGTATAACGTATAACGTATAACGTATAACGTATAACGTATAACGTATAACGTATAACGTATAACGTATAACCTATAACGTATAACGTATAAGCTATAACGTAATACGTATAACGTATAACGTATAACGTATAAAGCATAACGTATAACGTATAACGTATAACGTATAACGTATAACGTATAACGTATACCGTATAACGTATAACGTGTAACGTATGACGTATAACGTATAGCGTATAACGTATATCGTATAACGTATAACGTTTAACGTATAACGTATAACATATAATGTATAACGCATATCCTAGGACTTATGCTGAATAACGTATAACGTATAACGTATAACGTATAACGTATAACGTATAACGTATAACGTATAACGTATAACGTGTAACGTATAACGTATACCGTATAAAGTATAACGTATAACGTATAACGTATAACGTATAACGTATAACGTAATACGTATAACGTATAACGTATAACGTATAACGTATAACGGATAACGTATAACGTATACCGTGTAACGTATAACGTATAACGTATAACGTATTACGTGTAACGTATAACATATAATCTATAACGCATATCCTAGAACTTATGCCGTATAACGTATAATGTATAACGTATAACGTATAACTTTTAACGTATAACGTATAACGTATAACGTATAACGTATATCGTATAACGTATAACGTATAACGTATAACGTATAACGTACAACGTATAATGTATAACGTGTAACGTATAACTTATAACCTATAACGTATAACGTATAACCTATAACGTAATACGTATAACGTATAACGTATAACGTATAACGTATAACGTATAACGTATAACGTATAACGTATAACGTATAACGTATAACGTATAACGTATAACGTATAACGTATAACGTATAACGTATAACGTATAACGTATAACGTATAACGTATAACGTATAACGTATAACGTATAACGTAGAACGTAGAACGTATAACGTATAGCGTATAACGTATAACGTATAACGTATAACGTATAACGTATAACGTATAGCGTATAACGTATAACGTATAACGTGTAACGTATAACGTATAACGTATAACGTATAACGTATAACGTATAACGTATAACGTATAACGTATAAAGTATAACGTATAACGTATAACGTATAACGTATAACGTATAACGTATAACGTAGAACGTATAACGTAGAACGTAGAACGTATAACGTATAACGTATAACGTATAACGTATAACGTATTACGTATAACCTATAACATATAACGTATAACGTATAACGTATAACGTATAACGTATAACGTATAACGTATAACGTATAACGTATAACGTGTAACGTATAACGTGTAACGTATAACGTATAACGTATAACGTATAACGTATAACGTATAACGTATAACGTATAACGTATAACGTATAACGTATAACGTATAACGTATACCGTATAACCTATAACGTGTAACGTATTACGTATAACGTATAGCGTATAACGTATATCGTATAACGTATAACGTTTAACGTATAACGTATAACATATAATGTATAACGCATATCCTAGGACTTATGCTGAATGACGTATAACGTATAACGTATAACGTATAACGTATAACGTATAACGTATAACGTATAACGTATAACGTATAACGTATAACGTATAACGTAATACGTATAACGTATAACGTATAACGTATAACGTATAACGGATAACGTATAACGTATACCGTGTAACGTATAACGTATAACGTATAACGTATTACGTATAACGTATAACATATAATCTATAACGCATATCCTAGAACTTATGCCGTATAACGTATAATGTATAACGTATAACGTATAACTTTTAACGTATAACGTATAACGTATAACGTATAACGTATAACGTATAACGTATAACGTATAACGTATAACGTATAACGTATAACCTATAACGTATAACGTATAAGCTATAACGTAATACGTATAACGTATAACGTATAACGTATAAAGCATAACGTATAACGTATAACGTATAACGTATAACGTATAACGTATAACGTATACCGTATAACGTATAACGTGTAACGTATGACGTATAACGTATAGCGTATAACGTATATCGTATAACGTATAACGTTTAACGTATAACGTATAACATATAATGTATAACGCATATCCTAGGACTTATGCTGAATAACGTATAACGTATAACGTATAACGTATAACGTATAACGTATAACGTATAACGTATAACGTGTAACGTATAACGTATACCGTATAAAGTATAACGTATAACGTATAACGTATAACGTATAACGTATAACGTAATACGTATAACGTATAACGTATAACGTATAACGTATAACGGATAACGTATAACGTATACCGTGTAACGTATAACGTATAACGTATAACGTATTACGTGTAACGTATAACATATAATCTATAACGCATATTCTAGAACTTATGCCGTATAACGTATAATGTATAACGTATAACGTATAACTTTTAACGTATAACGTATAACGTATAACGTATAACGTATAACGTATAACGTATAACGTATAACGTATAACGTATAACCTATAACGTATAACGTATAAGCTATAACGTAATACGTATAACGTATAACGTATAACGTATAAAGCATAACGTATAACGTATAACGTATAACGTATAACGTATACCGTATAACGTATAACGTGTAACGTATGACGTATAACGTATAGCGTATAACGTATATCGTATAACGTATAACGTTTAACGTATAACGTATAACATATAATGTATAACGCATATCCTAGGACTTATGCTGAATAACGTATAACGTATAACGTATAACGTATAACGTATAACGTATAGCGTATAACGTATAACGTATAACGTATAACGTATAACGTATAACGTATAACGTATAACGTATAACGTATAACGTATAACGTATAACGTATACCGTATAATGTATAACGTATAACGTATAACGTATAACGTATAACGTATAACGTATAACGTATAACGTATAACGTATAACGTATAACGTATAACGTATAACGTATAACGTATAACGTATAACGTGTAACGTATAACGTATACCGTATAAAGTATAACGTATAACGTATAACGTATAACGTATAACGTATAACGTATAACGTATAACGTACAACGTATAACGTATAACGTATACCGTTTAACGTATATCGCATAACGTATAACGTATAACGTATAACGTATAACGTATAACGTATAACGTATAACGTATAACGTATAACGTAGAACGTAGAACGTATAACCTATAACAAATAACGTATTACGTATAACGTATAACGTATAACGTATAACGTATAACGTATAACGTATAACGTATAACGTATAACGTATAACGTATAACGTATAACGTATAACGTATAACGTATAACGTAGAACGTATAACGTATAGCGTATAACGTATAACGTATAACGTATAACGTATAACGTATAACGTATAGCGTATAACGTATAACGTATAACGTATAACGTATAACGTATAACGTATAACGTATAACGTATAACGTATAACGTATAACGTATAACGTATAACGTATAACGTATAACGTATAACGTATAACGTATAACGTATAACGTATAACGTATACCGTATAATGTATAACGTATAACGTATAACGTATAACGTATAACGTATAACGTATAACGTATAACGTATAACGTATAACGTATAACGTATAACGTATAACGTATAACGTATAACGTGTAACGTATAACGTATACCGTATAAAGTATAACGTATAACGTATAACGTATAACGTATAACGTATAACGTATAACGTACAACGTATAACGTATAACGTATACCGTTTAACGTATATCGCATAACGTATAACGTATAACGTATAACGTATAACGTATAACGTATAACGTATAACGTATAACGTATAACGTAGAACGTAGAACGTATAACCTATAACAAATAACGTATTACGTATAACGTATAACGTATAACGTATAACGTATAACGTATAACGTATAACGTATAACGTATAACGTATAACGTATAACGTATAACGTATAACGTATAACGTATAACGTATAACGTATAACGTAGAACGTATAACGTATAGCGTATAACGTATAACGTATAACGTATAACGTATAACGTATAACGTATAACGTATAACGTATACCGTATAATGTATAACGTATAACGTATAACGTATAACGTATAACGTATAACGTATAACGTATAACGTATAACGTAATACGTATAACGTATAACGTATAACGTATAACGTATAACGGATAACGTATAACGTATACCGTGTAACGTATAACGTATAACGTATAACGTATTACGTATAACGTATAACATATAATCTATAACGCATATCCTAGAACTTATGCCGTATAACGTATAATGTATAACGTATAACGTATAACTTTTAACGTATAACGTATAACGTATAACGTATAACGTATAACGTATAACGTATAACGTATAACGTATAACGTATAACGTATAACGTATAACGTATAACGTATAACGTATAACGTATAACGTATACCGTATAACGTATAACGTGTAACGTATTACGTATAACGTATAGCGTATAACGTATATCGTATAACGTATAACGTTTAACGTATAACGTATAACATATAATGTATAACGCATATCCTAGGACTTATGCTGAATGACGTATAACGTATAACGTATAACGTATAACGTATAACGTATAACGTATAACGTATAACGTATAACGTATAACGTATAACGTATAACGTAATACGTATAACGTATAACGTATAACGTATAACGTATAACGGATAACGTATAACGTATACCGTGTAACGTATAACGTATAACGTATAACGTATTACGTATAACGTATAACATATAATCTATAACGCATATCCTAGAACTTATGCCGTATAACGTATAATGTATAACGTATAACGTATAACTTTTAACGTATAACGTATAACGTATAACGTATAACGTATAACGTATAACGTATAACGTATAACGTATAACGTATAACGTATAACCTATAACGTATAACGTATAAGCTATAACGTAATACGTATAACGTATAACGTATAACGTATAAAGCATAACGTATAACGTATAACGTATAACGTATAACGTATAACGTATAACGTATACCGTATAACGTATAACGTGTAACGTATGACGTATAACGTATAGCGTATAACGTATATCGTATAACGTATAACGTTTAACGTATAACGTATAACATATAATGTATAACGCATATCCTAGGACTTATGCTGAATAACGTATAACGTATAACGTATAACGTATAACGTATAACGTATAACGTATAACGTATAACGTGTAACGTATAACGTATACCGTATAAAGTATAACGTATAACGTATAACGTATAACGTATAACGTATAACGTAATACGTATAACGTATAACGTATAACGTATAACGTATAACGGATAACGTATAACGTATACCGTGTAACGTATAACGTATAACGTATAACGTATTACGTGTAACGTATAACATATAATCTATAACGCATATCCTAGAACTTATGCCGTATAACGTATAATGTATAACGTATAACGTATAACTTTTAACGTATAACGTATAACGTATAACGTATAACGTATATCGTATAACGTATAACGTATAACGTATAACGTATAACGTACAACGTATAATGTATAACGTGTAACGTATAACTTATAACCTATAACGTATAACGTATAACCTATAACGTAATACGTATAACGTATAACGTATAACGTATAACGTATAACGTATAACGTATAACGTATAACGTATAACGTATAACGTATAACGTATAACGTATAACGTATAACGTATAACGTATAACGTATAACGTATAACGTATAACGTATAACGTATAACGTATAACGTATAACGTATAACGTAGAACGTAGAACGTATAACGTATAGCGTATAACGTATAACGTATAACGTATAACGTATAACGTATAACGTATAGCGTATAACGTATAACGTATAACGTGTAACGTATAACGTATAACGTATAACGTATAACGTATAACGTATAACGTATAACGTATAACGTATAAAGTATAACGTATAACGTATAACGTATAACGTATAACGTATAACGTATAACGTAGAACGTATAACGTAGAACGTAGAACGTATAACGTATACGTATAACGTATAACGTATAACGTATTACGTATAACCTATAACATATAACGTATAACGTATAACGTATAACGTATAACGTATAACGTATAACGTATAACGTATAACGTATAACGTGTAACGTATAACGTGTAGCGTATAACGTATAACGTATAACGTATAACGTATAACGTATAACGTATAACGTATAACGTATAACGTATAACGTATAACGTATAACGTATACCGTATAACGTATAACGTGTAACGTATTACGTATAACGTATAGCGTATAACGTATATCGTATAACGTATAACGTTTAACGTATAACGTATAACATATAATGTATAACGCATATCCTAGGACTTATGCTGAATGACGTATAACGTATAACGTATAACGTATAACGTATAACGTATAACGTATAACGTATAACGTATAACGTATAACGTATAACGTATAACGTAATACGTATAACGTATAACGTACAACGTATAACGTATAACGGATAACGTATAACGTATACCGTGTAACGTATAACGTATAACGTATAACGTATTACGTATAACGTATAACATATAATCTATAACGCATATCCTAGAACTTATGCCGTATAACGTATAATGTATAACGTATAACGTATAACTTTTAACGTATAACGTATAACGTATAACGTATAACGTATAACGTATAACGTATAACGTATAACGTATAACGTATAACGTATAACCTATAACGTATAACGTATAAGCTATAACGTAATACGTATAACGTATAACGTATAACGTATAAAGCATAACGTATAACGTATAACGTATAACGTATAACGTATAACGTATAACGTATACCGTATAACGTATAACGTGTAACGTATGACGTATAACGTATAGCGTATAACGTATATCGTATAACGTATAACGTTTAACGTATAACGTATAACATATAATGTATAACGCATATCCTAGGACTTATGCTGAATAACGTATAACGTATAACGTATAACGTATAACGTATAACGTATAACGTATAACGTATAACGTGTAACGTATAACGTATACCGTATAAAGTATAACGTATAACGTATAACGTATAACGTATAACGTATAACGTAATACGTATAACGTATAACGTATAACGTATAACGTATAACGGATAACGTATAACGTATACCGTGTAACGTATAACGTATAACGTATAACGTATTACGTGTAACGTATAACATATAATCTATAACGCATATTCTAGAACTTATGCCGTATAACGTATAATGTATAACGTATAACGTATAACTTTTAACGTATAACGTATAACGTATAACGTATAACGTATAACGTATAACGTATAACGTATAACGTATAACGTATAACCTATAACGTATAACGTATAAGCTATAACGTAATACGTATAACGTATAACGTATAACGTATAAAGCATAACGTATAACGTATAACGTATAACGTATAACGTATACCGTATAACGTATAACGTGTAACGTATGACGTATAACGTATAGCGTATAACGTATATCGTATAACGTATAACGTTTAACGTATAACGTATAACATATAATGTATAACGCATATCCTAGGACTTATGCTGAATAACGTATAACGTATAACGTATAACGTATAACGTATAACGTATAGCGTATAACGTATAACGTATAACGTATAACGTATAACGTATAACGTATAACGTATAACGTATAACGTATAACGTATAACGTATAACGTATACCGTATAATGTATAACGTATAACGTATAACGTATAACGTATAACGTATAACGTATAACGTATAACGTATAACGTATAACGTATAACGTATAACGTATAACGTATAACGTATAACGTGTAACGTATAACGTATACCGTATAAAGTATAACGTATAACGTATAACGTATAACGTATAACGTATAACGTATAACGTATAACGTACAACGTATAACGTATAACGTATACCGTTTAACGTATATCGCATAACGTATAACGTATAACGTATAACGTATAACGTATAACGTATAACGTATAACGTATAACGTATAACGTAGAACGTAGAACGTATAACCTATAACAAATAACGTATTACGTATAACGTATAACGTATAACGTATAACGTATAACGTATAACGTATAACGTATAACGTATAACGTATAACGTATAACGTATAACGTATAACGTATAACGTATACCGTATAACGTATAACGTGTAACGTATTACGTATAACGTATAGCGTATAACGTATATCGTATAACGTATAACGTTTAACGTATAACGTATAACATATAATGTATAACGCATATCCTAGGACTTATGCTGAATGACGTATAACGTATAACGTATAACGTATAACGTATAACGTATAACGTATAACGTATAACGTATAACGTATAACGTATAACGTATAACGTAATACGTATAACGTATAACGTATAACGTATAACGTATAACGGATAACGTATAACGTATACCGTGTAACGTATAACGTATAACGTATAACGTATTACGTATAACGTATAACATATAATCTATAACGCATATCCTAGAACTTATGCCGTATAACGTATAATGTATAACGTATAACGTATAACTTTTAACGTATAACGTATAACGTATAACGTATAACGTATAACGTATAACGTATAACGTATAACGTATAACGTATAACGTATAACCTATAACGTATAACGTATAAGCTATAACGTAATACGTATAACGTATAACGTATAACGTATAAAGCATAACGTATAACGTATAACGTATAACGTATAACGTATAACGTATAACGTATACCGTATAACGTATAACGTGTAACGTATGACGTATAACGTATAGCGTATAACGTATATCGTATAACGTATAACGTTTAACGTATAACGTATAACATATAATGTATAACGCATATCCTAGGACTTATGCTGAATAACGTATAACGTATAACGTATAACGTATAACGTATAACGTATAACGTATAACGTATAACGTATAACGTGTAACGTATAACGTATACCGTATAAAGTATAACGTATAACGTATAACGTATAACGTATAACGTATAACGTAATACGTATAACGTATAACGTATAACGTATAACGTATAACGGATAACGTATAACGTATACCGTGTAACGTATAACGTATAACGTATAACGTATTACGTGTAACGTATAACATATAATCTATAACGCATATTCTAGAACTTATGCCGTATAACGTATAATGTATAACGTATAACGTATAACTTTTAACGTATAACGTATAACGTATAACGTATAACGTATAACGTATAACGTATAACGTATAACGTATAACGTATAACCTATAACGTATAACGTATAAGCTATAACGTAATACGTATAACGTATAACGTATAACGTATAAAGCATAACGTATAACGTATAACGTATAACGTATAACGTATACCGTATAACGTATAACGTGTAACGTATGACGTATAACGTATAGCGTATAACGTATATCGTATAACGTATAACGTTTAACGTATAACGTATAACATATAATGTATAACGCATATCCTAGGACTTATGCTGAATAACGTATAACGTATAACGTATAACGTATAACGTATAACGTATAGCGTATAACGTATAACGTATAACGTATAACGTATAACGTATAACGTATAACGTATAACGTATAACGTATAACGTATAACGTATAACGTATACCGTATAATGTATAACGTATAACGTATAACGTATAACGTATAACGTATAACGTATAACGTATAACGTATAACGTATAACGTATAACGTATAACGTATAACGTATAACGTATAACGTGTAACGTATAACGTATACCGTATAAAGTATAACGTATAACGTATAACGTATAACGTATAACGTATAACGTATAACGTATAACGTACAACGTATAACGTATAACGTATACCGTTTAACGTATATCGCATAACGTATAACGTATAACGTATAACGTATAACGTATAACGTATAACGTATAACGTATAACGTATAACGTAGAACGTAGAACGTATAACCTATAACAAATAACGTATTACGTATAACGTATAACGTATAACGTATAACGTATAACGTATAACGTATAACGTATAACGTATAACGTATAACGTATAACGTATAACGTATAACGTATAACGTATAACGTAGAACGTATAACGTATAGCGTATAACGTATAACGTATAACGTATAACGTATAACGTATAACGTATAGCGTATAACGTATAACGTATAACGTATAACGTATAACGTATAACGTATAACGTATAACGTATAACGTATAACGTATAACGTATAACGTATAACGTATAACGTATAACGTATAACGTAGAACGTATAACGTATAACGTAGAACGTATAACGTATAACGTATAACGTATAACGTATAACGTATTACGTATAACCTATAACATATAACGTATAACGTATATCGTATAACGTATAACGTATAACGTATAACGTATAACGTACAACGTATAATGTATAACGTATAACGTATAACGTATAACCTATAACGTATAACGTATAAGCTATAACGTAATACGTATAACGTATAACGTATAACGTATAAAGCATAACGTATAACGTATAACGTATAACGTATAACGTATACCGTATAACGTATAACGTGTAACGTATGACGTATAACGTATAGCGTATAACGTATATCGTATAACGTATAACGTTTAACGTATAACGTATAACATATAATGTATAACGCATATCCTAGGACTTATGCTGAATAACGTATAACGTATAACGTATAACGTATAACGTATAACGTATAACGTATAACGTATAACGTATAACGTATAACGTATAACTTATAACGTATAACGTATAACGTATACCGTATAACGTATAACGTGTAACGTATTACGTATAACGTATAGCGTATAACGTATATCGTATAACGTATAACGTTTAACGTATAACGTATAACATATAATGTATAACGCATATCCTAGGACTTATGCTGAATGACGTATAACGTATAACGTATAACGTATAACGTATAACGTATAACGTATAACGTATAACGTATAACGTATAACGTATAACGTATAACGTGTAACGTATAACGTATACCGTATAAAGTATAACGTATAACGTATAACGTATAACGTATAACGTATAACGTAATACGTATAACGTATAACGTATAACGTATAACGTATGACGGATAACGTATAACGTATACCGTGTAACGTATAACGTATAACGTATAACGTATTACGTGTAACGTATAACATATAATCTATAACGCATATTCTAGAACTTATGCCGTATAACGTATAATGTATAACGTATAACGTATAACTTTTAACGTATAACGTATAACGTATAACGTATAACGTATAACGTATAACGTATAACGTATAACGTATAACGTATAACCTATAACGTATAACGTATAAGCTATAACGTAATACGTATAACGTATAACGTATAACGTATAAAGCATAACGTATAACGTATAACGTATAACGTATAACGTATACCGTATAACGTATAACGTGTAACGTATGACGTATAACGTATAGCGTATAACGTATATCGTATAACGTATAACGTTTAACGTATAACGTATAACATATAATGTATAACGCATATCCTAGGACTTATGCTGAATAACGTATAACGTATAACGTATAACGTATAACGTATAACGTATAGCGTATAACGTATAACGTATAACGTATAACGTATAACGTATAACGTATAACGTATAACGTATAACGTATAACGTATAACGTATAACGTATACCGTATAATGTATAACGTATAACGTATAACGTATAACGTATAACGTATAACGTATAACGTATAACGTATAACGTATAACGTATAACGTATAACGTATAACGTATAACGTATAACGTGTAACGTATAACGTATACCGTATAAAGTATAACGTATAACGTATAACGTATAACGTATAACGTATAACGTATAACGTATAACGTACAACGTATAACGTATAACGTATACCGTTTAACGTATATCGCATAACGTATAACGTATAACGTATAACGTATAACGTATAACGTATAACGTATAACGTATAACGTATAACGTAGAACGTAGAACGTATAACCTATAACAAATAACGTATTACGTATAACGTATAACGTATAACGTATAACGTATAACGTATAACGTATAACGTATAACGTATAACGTATAACGTATAACGTATAACGTATAACGTATAACGTATAACGTAGAACGTATAACGTATAGCGTATAACGTATAACGTATAACGTATAACGTATAACGTATAACGTATAGCGTATAACGTATAACGTATAACGTATAACGTATAACGT
The DNA here is from genome assembly GCF_051014685.1 of Ptiloglossa arizonensis. Classification (NCBI taxonomy): domain Eukaryota; kingdom Metazoa; phylum Arthropoda; class Insecta; order Hymenoptera; family Colletidae; genus Ptiloglossa; species Ptiloglossa arizonensis. The sequence continues at coordinate 386,887 of NW_027478879.1, read as the reverse complement.
ATAACGTATAACGTATAACGTATAACGTATAACGTATAACGTATAACGTATAACGTATAACGTATAACGTATAACGTATAACGTAGAACGTATAACGTATAACGTAGAACGTATAACGTATAACGTATAACGTATAACGTATAACGTATTACGTATAACCTATAACATATAACGTATAACGTATATCGTATAACGTATAACGTATAACGTATAACGTATAACGTACAACGTATAATGTATAACGTATAACGTATAACGTATAACCTATAAAGAATAGATAAAAAAAAAAAAAAAAACAAAAGTATAAGTATAAGTAACGTATAACGTAACTAACGTATAACGTATAACGTATAACGTATAAAGCATAACGTATAACGTATAACGTATAACGTAAACGTATACCGTATAACGTATAACGTGTAACGTATGACGTATAACGTATAGCGTATAACGTATATCGTATAACGTATAACGTTTAACGTATAACGTATAACATATAATGTATAACGCATATCCTAGGACTTATGCTGAATAACGTATAACGTATAACGTATAACGTATAACGTATAACGTATAACGTATAACGTATAACGTATAACGTATAACGTATAACGTATAACGTATAACGTATAACGTATACCGTATAACGTATAACGTGTAACGTATTACGTATAACGTATAGCGTATAACGTATATCGTATAACGTATAACGTTTAACGTATAACGTATAACATATAATGTATAACGCATATCCTAGGACTTATGCTGAATGACGTATAACGTATAACGTATAACGTATAACGTATAACGTATAACGTATAACGTATAACGTATAACGTATAACGTATAACGTATAACGTAATACGTATAACGTATAACGTATAACGTATAACGTATAACGGATATCGTATAACGTATACCGTGTAACGTATAACGTATAACGTATAACGTATTACGTATAACGTATAACATATAATCTATAACGCATATCCTAGAACTTATGCCGTATAACGTATAATGTATAACGTATAACGTATAACTTTTAACGTATAACGTATAACGTATAACGTATAACGTATAACGTATAACGTATAACGTATAACGTATAACGTATAACGTATAACCTATAACGTATAACGTATAAGCTATAACGTAATACGTATAACGTATAACGTATAACGTATAAAGCATAACGTATAACGTATAACGTATAACGTATAACGTATAACGTATAACGTATAACGTATAACGTATAACGTATAACGTGTAACGTATAACGTATACCGTATAAAGTATAACGTATAACGTATAACGTATAACGTATAACGTATAACGTATAACGTATAACGTATAACGTGTAACGTATAACGTATACCGTATAAAGTATAACGTATAACGTATAACGTATAACGTATAACGTATAACGTATAGCGTATAACGTATATCGTATAACGTATAACGTTTAACGTATAACGTATAACATATAATGTATAACGCATATCCTAGGACTTATGCTGAATAACGTTATAACGTATAACGTATAACGTATAACGTATAACGTATAACGTATAACGTATAACGTATAACGTATACCGTATAACGTATAACGTGTAACGTATGACGTATAACGTATAGCGTATAACGTATATCGTATAACGTATAACGTTTAACGTATAACGTATAACATATAATGTATAACGCATATCCTAGGACTTATGCTGAATAACGTATAACGTATAACGTATAACGTATAACGTATAACGTATAGCGTATAACGTATAACGTATAACGTATAACGTATAACGTATAACGTATAACCTATAACGTATAACGTATAACGTATAACGTATAACGTATAACGTATAACGTATAACGTATAACGTATAACGTATAACGTATAACGTATAACGTATAACGTATAACGTAGAACGTATAACGTATAGCGTATAACGTATAACGTATAACGTATAACGTATAACGTATAACGTATAGCGTATAACGTATAACGTATAACGTATAACGTATAACGTATAACGTATAACGTATAACGTATAACGTATAACGTATAACGTATAACGTATAACGTATAACGTATAACGTATAACGTAGAACGTATAACGTATAACGTAGAACGTATAACGTATAACGTATAACGTATAACGTATAACGTATTACGTATAACCTATAACATATAACGTATAACGTATATCGTATAACGTATAACGTATAACGTATAACGTATAACGTACAACGTATAATGTATAACGTATAACGTATAACGTATAACCTATAACGTATAACGTATAAGCTATAACGTAATACGTATAACGTATAACGTATAACGTATAAAGCATAACGTATAACGTATAACGTATAACGTATAACGTATACCGTATAACGTATAACGTGTAACGTATGACGTATAACGTATAGCGTATAACGTATATCGTATAACGTATAACGTTTAACGTATAACGTATAACATATAATGTATAACGCATATCCTAGGACTTATGCTGAATAACGTATAACGTATAACGTATAACGTATAACGTATAACGTATAACGTATAACGTATAACGTATAACGTATAACGTATAACTTATAACGTATAACGTATAACGTATACCGTATAACGTATAACGTGTAACGTATTACGTATAACGTATAGCGTATAACGTATATCGTATAACGTATAACGTTTAACGTATAACGTATAACATATAATGTATAACGCATATCCTAGGACTTATGCTGAATGACGTATAACGTATAACGTATAACGTATAACGTATAACGTATAACGTATAACGTATAACGTATAACGTATAACGTATAACGTATAACGTGTAACGTATAACGTATACCGTATAAAGTATAACGTATAACGTATAACGTATAACGTATAACGTATAACGTAATACGTATAACGTATAACGTATAACGTATAACGTATGACGGATAACGTATAACGTATACCGTGTAACGTATAACGTATAACGTATAACGTATTACGTGTAACGTATAACATATAATCTATAACGCATATTCTAGAACTTATGCCGTATAACGTATAATGTATAACGTATAACGTATAACTTTTAACGTATAACGTATAACGTATAACGTATAACGTATAACGTATAACGTATAACGTATAACGTATAACGTATAACCTATAACGTATAACGTATAAGCTATAACGTAATACGTATAACGTATAACGTATAACGTATAAAGCATAACGTATAACGTATAACGTATAACGTATAACGTATACCGTATAACGTATAACGTGTAACGTATGACGTATAACGTATAGCGTATAACGTATATCGTATAACGTATAACGTTTAACGTATAACGTATAACATATAATGTATAACGCATATCCTAGGACTTATGCTGAATAACGTATAACGTATAACGTATAACGTATAACGTATAACGTATAGCGTATAACGTATAACGTATAACGTATAACGTATAACGTATAACGTATAACGTATAACGTATAACGTATAACGTATAACGTATAACGTATACCGTATAATGTATAACGTATAACGTATAACGTATAACGTATAACGTATAACGTATAACGTATAACGTATAACGTATAACGTATAACGTATAACGTATAACGTATAACGTATAACGTGTAACGTATAACGTATACCGTATAAAGTATAACGTATAACGTATAACGTATAACGTATAACGTATAACGTATAACGTATAACGTACAACGTATAACGTATAACGTATACCGTTTAACGTATATCGCATAACGTATAACGTATAACGTATAACGTATAACGTATAACGTATAACGTATAACGTATAACGTATAACGTAGAACGTAGAACGTATAACCTATAACAAATAACGTATTACGTATAACGTATAACGTATAACGTATAACGTATAACGTATAACGTATAACGTATAACGTATAACGTATAACGTATAACGTATAACGTATAACGTATAACGTATAACGTAGAACGTATAACGTATAGCGTATAACGTATAACGTATAACGTATAACGTATAACGTATAACGTATAGCGTATAACGTATAACGTATAACGTATAACGTATAACGTATAACGTATAACGTATAACGTATAACGTATAACGTATAACGTATAACGTATAACGTATAACGTATAACGTATAACGTATAACGTAGAACGTATAACGTATAACGTAGAACGTATAACGTATAACGTATAACGTATAACGTATAACGTATTACGTATAACCTATAACATATAACGTATAACGTATATCGTATAACGTATAACGTATAACGTATAACGTATAACGTACAACGTATAATGTATAACGTATAACGTATAACGTATAACCTATAACGTATAACGTATAAGCTATAACGTAATACGTATAACGTATAACGTATAACGTATAAAGCATAACGTATAACGTATAACGTATAACGTATAACGTATACCGTATAACGTATAACGTGTAACGTATGACGTATAACGTATAGCGTATAACGTATATCGTATAACGTATAACGTTTAACGTATAACGTATAACATATAATGTATAACGCATATCCTAGGACTTATGCTGAATAACGTATAACGTATAACGTATAACGTATAACGTATAACGTATAACGTATAACGTATAACGTATAACGTATAACGTATAACGTATAACGTATAACGTATAACGTATACCGTATAACGTATAACGTGTAACGTATTACGTATAACGTATAGCGTATAACGTATATCGTATAACGTATAACGTTTAACGTATAACGTATAACATATAATGTATAACGCATATCCTAGGACTTATGCTGAATGACGTATAACGTATAACGTATAACGTATAACGTATAACGTATAACGTATAACGTATAACGTATAACGTATAACGTATAACGTATAACGTAATACGTATAACGTATAACGTATAACGTATAACGTATAACGGATATCGTATAACGTATACCGTGTAACGTATAACGTATAACGTATAACGTATTACGTATAACGTATAACATATAATCTATAACGCATATCCTAGAACTTATGCCGTATAACGTATAATGTATAACGTATAACGTATAACTTTTAACGTATAACGTATAACGTATAACGTATAACGTATAACGTATAACGTATAACGTATAACGTATAACGTATAACGTATAACCTATAACGTATAACGTATAAGCTATAACGTAATACGTATAACGTATAACGTATAACGTATAAAGCATAACGTATAACGTATAACGTATAACGTATAACGTATAACGTATAACGTATACCGTATAACGTATAACGTGTAACGTATGACGTATAACGTATAGCGTATAACGTATATCGTATAACGTATAACGTTTAACGTATAACGTATAACATATAATGTATAACGCATATCCTAGGACTTATGCTGAATAACGTATAACGTATAACGTATAACGTATAACGTATAACGTATAACGTATAACGTATAACGTGTAACGTATAACGTATACCGTATAAAGTATAACGTATAACGTATAACGTATAACGTATAACGTATAACGTAATACGTATAACGTATAACGTATAACGTATAACGTATAACGGATAACGTATAACGTATACCGTGTAACGTATAACGTATAACGTATAACGTATTACGTGTAACGTATAACATATAATCTATAACGCATATCCTAGAACTTATGCCGTATAACGTATAATGTATAACGTATAACGTATAACTTTTAACGTATAACGTATAACGTATAACGTATAACGTATAACGTATAACGTATAACGTATAACGTATAACGTATAACGTATAACGTATAACGTATAACCTATAACGTATAACGTATAAGCTATAACGTAATACGTATAACGTATAACGTATAACGTATAAAGCATAACGTATAACGTATAACGTATACCGTATAACGTATAACGTGTAACGTATGACGTATAACGTATAGCGTATAACGTATATCGTATAACGTATAACGTTTAACGTATAACGTATAACATATAATGTATAACGCATATCCTAGGACTTATGCTGAATAACGTATAACGTATAACGTATAACGTATAACGTATAACGTATAACGTATAGCGTATAACGTATAACGTATAACGTATAACGTATAACGTATAACGTATAACGTATAACGTATAACGTATAACGTATAACGTAAACGTATACCGTATAATGTATAACGTATAACGTATAACGTATAACGTATAACGTATAACGTATAACGTATAACGTATAACGTATAACGTATAACGTATAACGTATAACGTATAACGTGTAACGTATAACGTATACCGTATAAAGTATAACGTATAACGTATAACGTATAACGTATAACGTATAACGTATAACGTATAACGTACAACGTATAACGTATAACGTATACCGTTTAACGTATATCGCATAACGTATAACGTATAACGTATAACGTATAACGTATAACGTATAACGTATAACGTATAACGTATAACGTATAACGTATAACGTATAACCTATAACAAATAACGTATTACGTATAACGTATAACGTATAACGTATAACGTATAACGTATAACGTATAACGTATAACGTATAACGTATAACGTATAACGTATAACGTATAACGTATAACGTATAACGTAGAACGTATAACGTATAGCGTATAACGTATAACGTATAACGTATAACGTATAACGTATAACGTATAGCGTATAACGTATAACGTATAACGTATAACGTATAACGTATAACGTATAACGTATAACGTATAACGTATAACGTATAACGTATAACGTATAACGTATAACGTATAACGTATAACGTATAACGTAGAACGTATAACGTATAACGTAGAACGTATAACGTATAACGTATAACGTATAACGTATAACGTATTACGTATAACCTATAACATATAACGTATAACGTATATCGTATAACGTATAACGTATAACGTATAACGTATAACGTACAACGTATAATGTATAACGTATAACGTATAACGTATAACCTATAACGTATAACGTATAAGCTATAACGTAATACGTATAACGTATAACGTATAACGTATAAAGCATAACGTATAACGTATAACGTATAACGTATAACGTATACCGTATAACGTATAACGTGTAACGTATGACGTATAACGTATAGCGTATAACGTATATCGTATAACGTATAACGTTTAACGTAGAACGTAGAACGTATAACGTATAGCGTATAACGTATAACGTATAACGTATAACGTATAACGTATAACGTATAGCGTATAACGTATAACGTATAACGTATAACGTATAACGTATAACGTATAACGTATAACGTATAACGTATAACGTATAACGTATAACGTATAACGTATAACGTATAACGTATAACGTATAACGTATAACGTATAACGTTTAACGTATAACGTATAACGTATAACGTATAACGTATAACGTATAACGTAGAACGTAGAACGTATAACGTATAGCGTATAACGTATAACGTATAACGTATAACGTATAACGTATAACGTATAGCGTATAACGTATAACGTATAACGTATAACGTATAACGTATAACGTATAACGTATAACGTATAACGTATAACGTATAACGTATAACGTATAACGTATAACGTATAACGTATAACGTATAACGTATAACGTATAACGTATAACGTATAACGTATAACGTAGAACGTATAACGTATAACGTATAACGTATAACGTATAACGTATTACGTATAACCTATAACATATAACGTATAACGTATATCGTATAACGTATAACGTATAACGTATAACGTATAACGTACAACGTATAATGTATAACGTATAACGTATAACGTATAACCTATAACGTATAACGTATAAGCTATAACGTAATACGTATAACGTATAACGTATAACGTATAAAGCATAACGTATAACGTATAACGTATAACGTATAACGTATACCGTATAACGTATAACGTGTAACGTATTACGTATAACGTATAGCGTATAACGTATATCGTATAACGTATAACGTTTAACGTATAACGTATAACATATAATGTATAACGCATATCCTAGGACTTATGCTGAATAACGTATAACGTATAACGTATAACGTATAACGTATAACGTATAACGTATAACGTATAACGTATAACGTATAACGTATAACGTATAACGTATAACGTATAACGTGTAACGTATAACGTATACCGTATAAAGTATAACGTATAACGTATAACGTATAACTTATAACGTATAACGTAATACGTATAACGTATAACGTATAACGTATAACGTATAACGGATAACGTATAACGTATACCGTGTAACGTATAACGTATAACGTATAACGTATAACGTATAACGTATAACGTATAACGTATAACGTATAACGTATAACGTATAACGTATAACGTATAACGTATAACGTATAACGTGTAACGTATAACGTATAACGTATAACGTATAACGTATAACGTATAACGTATAACGTATAACGTATAACGTATAACGTATAACGTATAACGTATAACGTATAACGTATATCGTATAACGTATAACGTATAACGTATAACGTATAACGTACAACGTATAATGTATAACGTATAACGTATAACGTATAACCTATAACGTATAACGTATAACCTATAACGTAATACGTATAACGTATAACGTATAACGTATAACGTATAACGCATAACGTATAACGTGTAACGTATAACGTCTAACGTATACCGTATAACGTATAACGTGTAACGTATAACGTCTAACGTATAGCGTATAACGTATATCGTATAACGTATAACGTTTAACGTATAACGTATAACATATAATGTAAAACGCATATCCTAGAACTTATGCTGAATAACGTATAACGTATAACGTATAACGTATAACGTATAACGTATAACGTATAACGTATAACGTATAACGTATAACGTGTAACGTATAACGTATAACGCATAACGTATAACGTATAACGTATAACGTATAATGTATAACTTTTAACGTATAACGTATAACGTATAACGTAATACGTATAAGGTATAACGTATAACGTATAACGTATAACGTATAACGTATAACGCATAACGTATAACGTATAACGTATAACGTATAACGTATAACGTATAACGTAGAACGTAGAACGTATAACGTATAGCGTATAACGTATAACGTATAACGTATAACGTATAACGTATAACGTATAACGTATAACGTATAACGTATAACGTATAACGTATAACCTATAACAAATAACGTATTACGTATAACGTATAACGTATAACGTATAACGTATAACGTATAACGTATAACGTATAACGTATAACGTATAACGTATAACGTATAACGTATAACGTATAACGTATAACGTATAACGTATAACGTATAACGTGTAACGTATAACGTATACCGTATAAAGTATAACGTATAACGTATAACGTATAACGTATAACGTATAACGTATAACGTATAACGTACAACGTATAACGTATAACGTATACCGTTTAACGTATATCGCATAACGTATAACGTATAACGTATAACGTATAACGTATAACGTATAACGTATAACGTATAACGTATAACGTATAACGAGTAACGTATAACGTATAACGCATAACGTATAACGTATAACGTATAACGTATAATGTATAACTTTTAACGTATAACGTATAACGTATAACGTAATACGTATAACCTATAACGTATAACGTATAACGTATAACGTATAACGTATAACGCATAACGTATAACGTATAACGTATAACGTATAACGTATAACGTATAACGTAGAACGTAGAACGTATAACGTATAGCGTATAACGTATAACGTATAACGTATAACGTATAACGTATAACGTATAACGTAGAACGTATAACGTATAACGTAGCACGTATAACGTATAACGTATAACGTATAACGTATAACGTAAAACGTATTACGTATAACCTATAACATATAACGTATAACGTATATCGTATAACGTATAACGTATAACGTATAACGTATAACGTACAACGTATAATGTATAACGTATAACGTATAACGTATAACCTATAACGTATAACGTATAAGCTATAACGTAATACGTATAACGTATAACGTATAACGTATAAAGCATAACGTATAACGTATAACGTATAACGTATAACGTATACCGTATATCGTATAACGTGTAACGTATGACGTATAACGTATAGCGTATAACGTATATCGTATAACGTATAACGTTTAACGTATAACGTATAACATATAATGTATAACGCATATCCTAGGACTTATGCTGAATAACGTATAACGTATAACGTATAACGTATAACGTATAACGTATAACGTATAACGTATAACGTGTAACGTATAACGTATAACGTATAACGTATAACGTATAACGTATAACGTATAACGTAGAACGTAGAACGTAGAACGTATAACGTATAACGCATAACGTATAACGTATAACGTAATACGTATAACGTATAACGTATAACGTATAACGTATAACGTATAACGTTTAACGTATAACGTATAACCTATAACGTATAACGTATAACGTATAACGTATAACGTATAACGTAGACCGTAGAACGTATAACGTATAACGTATAACGTATAACGTATAACGTATAACGTATAACGTGTAACGTATAACGTATAACGTATAACGTATAACGTATAACGTATAACGTATAACGTATAACGTATAACGTATAACGTATAACGTATAACGTATAACGTATAACGTATATCGTATAACGTATAACGTATAACGTATAACGTATAACGTACAACGTATAATGTATAACGTATAACGTATAACGTATAACCTATAACGTATAACGTATAACCTATAACGTAATACGTATAACGTATAACGTATAACGTATAACGTATAACGCATAACGTATAACGTGTAACGTATAACGTCTAACGTATACCGTATAACGTATAACGTGTAACGTATAACGTCTAACGTATAGCGTATAACGTATATCGTATAACGTATAACGTTTAACGTATAACGTATAACATATAATGTAAAACGCATATCCTAGAACTTATGCTGAATAACGTATAACGTATAACGTATAACGTATAACGTATAACGTATAACGTATAACGTATAACGTATAACGTGTAACGTATAACGTATAACGCATAACGTATAACGTATAACGTATAACGTATAATGTATAACTTTTAACGTATAACGTATAACGTATAACGTAATACGTATAAGGTATAACGTATAACGTATAACGTATAACGTATAACGTATAACGCATAACGTATAACGTATAACGTATAACGTATAACGTATAACGTATAACGTAGAACGTAGAACGTATAACGTATAGCGTATAACGTATAACGTATAACGTATAACGTATAACGTATAACGTATAACGTATAACGTATAACGTATAACGTATAACGTATAACCTATAACAAATAACGTATTACGTATAACGTATAACGTATAACGTATAACGTATAACGTATAACGTATAACGTATAACGTATAACGTATAACGTATAACGTATAACGTATAACGTATAACGTATAACGTATAACGTATAACGTATAACGTGTAACGTATAACGTATACCGTATAAAGTATAACGTATAACGTATAACGTATAACGTATAACGTATAACGTATAACGTATAACGTACAACGTATAACGTATAACGTATACCGTTTAACGTATATCGCATAACGTATAACGTATAACGTATAACGTATAACGTATAACGTATAACGTATAACGTATAACGTATAACGTATAACGAGTAACGTATAACGTATAACGCATAACGTATAACGTATAACGTATAACGTATAATGTATAACTTTTAACGTATAACGTATAACGTATAACGTAATACGTATAACCTATAACGTATAACGTATAACGTATAACGTATAACGTATAACGTATAACGTATAACGTATAACGTATAACGTATAACGTATAACGTATAACGTAGAACGTAGAACGTATAACGTATAGCGTATAACGTATAACGTATAACGTATAACGTATAACGTATAACGTATAACGTAGAACGTATAACGTATAACGTAGCACGTATAACGTATAACGTATAACGTATAACGTATAACGTAAAACGTATTACGTATAACCTATAACATATAACGTATAACGTATATCGTATAACGTATAACGTATAACGTATAACGTATAACGTACAACGTATAATGTATAACGTATAACGTATAACGTATAACCTATAACGTATAACGTATAAGCTATAACGTAATACGTATAACGTATAACGTATAACGTATAAAGCATAACGTATAACGTATAACGTATAACGTATAACGTATACCGTATATCGTATAACGTGTAACGTATGACGTATAACGTATAGCGTATAACGTATATCGTATAACGTATAACGTTTAACGTATAACGTATAACATATAATGTATAACGCATATCCTAGGACTTATGCTGAATAACGTATAACGTATAACGTATAACGTATAACGTATAACGTATAACGTATAACGTATAACGTGTAACGTATAACGTATAACGTATAACGTATAACGTATAACGTATAACGTATAACGTAGAACGTAGAACGTAGAACGTATAACGTATAACGCATAACGTATAACGTATAACGTAATACGTATAACGTATAACGTATAACGTATAACGTATAACGTATAACGTTTAACGTATAACGTATAACCTATAACGTATAACGTATAACGTATAACGTATAACGTATAACGTAGACCGTAGAACGTATAACGTATAACGTATAACGTATAACGTATAACGTATAACGTATAACGTATAACGTATAACGTATAATGTATAACCTATAACAAATAACGTATTACGTATAACGTATAACGTATAACGTATAACGTATAACGTATAACGTATAACGTATAACGTATAACGTATAACGTATAACGCATAACGTATAACGTATAACGTATAACGTATAACGTATAACGTATACCGTATAAAGTATAACGTATAACGTATAACGTATAACGTATAACGTATAACGTATAACGTATAACGTATAACGTATAACGTATAGCGTATAACGTATAACGTATAACGTATAACGTATAACGTATAACGTATAACGTATAACGTATAACGTATAACGTATAACGTATAACGTATAACGTATAACGAATAACGTATAACGTATAACGTATAACGTGTAACGTGGAACGTATAACGTATATCGTATAACGTATAACGTGTAACGTGTAACGTGTAACGTATAACGTATAACGTATAATGTATAACGTATAAAGTGTAACGCGTAACGTATATCGTATAACGTATAACGTATAACGTATAACGTATAACGTACAACGTATAATGTATAACGTATAACGTATAACGTATAACCCATAACGTATAACGTATAAGCTATAACGTAATACGTATAACGTATAACGTATAACGTATAAAGCATAACGTATAACGTATAACGTATAACGTATAACGTATACCGTATATCGTATAACGTGTAACGTATGACGTATAACGTATAGCGTATAACGTATATCGTATAACGTATAACGTTTAACGTATAACGTATAACATATAATGTATAACGCATATCCTAGGACTTATGCTGAATAACGTATAACGTATAACGTATAACGTATAACGTATAACGTATAACGTATAACGTATAACGTATAACGTATAACGTGTAACGTATAACGTATACCGTATAAAGTATAACGTATAACGTATAACGTATAACGTATAACGTATAACGTAATACGTATAACGTATAACGTATAACGTATAACGTATAACGGATAACGTATAACGTATACCGTGTAACGTATAACGTATAACGTATAACGTATTACGTATAACGTATAACATATAATCTATAACGCATATCCTAGAACTTATGCCGTATAACGTATAATGTATAACGTATAACGTATAACTTTTAACGTATAACGTATAACGTATAACGTATAACGTATAACGTATAACGTATAACGTGTAACGTATAACGTATAACGTATAACGTACAACGTATAACGTATAACGTGTAACGTATAACGTATAACGTATAACGTATAACGTATAACGTATAACGTATAACGTATAACGTATAACGTATAACGTATAACGTATATCGTATAACGTATAACGTATAACGTATAACGTATAACGTACAACGTATAATGTATAACGTATAACGTATAACGTATAACCTATAACGTATAACGTATAACCTATAACGTAATACGTATAACGTATAACGTATAACGTATAACGTATAACGCATAACGTATAACGTGTAACGTATAACGTCTAACGTATACCGTATAACGTATAACGTGTAACGTATAACGTCTAACGTATAGCGTATAACGTATATCGTATAACGTATAACGTTTAACGTATAACGTATAACATATAATGTAAAACGCATATCCTAGAACTTATGCTGAATAACGTATAACGTATAACGTATAACGTATAACGTATAACGTATAACGTATAACGTATAACGTATAACGTATAACGTATAACGTATAACGTATAACGTGTAACGTATAACGTATAACGTATAACGTATAACGTAGAACGTAGAACGTAGAACGTATAACGTATAACGTATAACGTATAACGTATAACGTAATACGTATAACGTATAACGTATAACGTATAACGTATAACGTATAACGTTTAACGTATAACGTATAACGTATAACGTATAACGTATAACGTATAACGTATAACGTATAACGTAGACCGTAGAACGTATAACGTATAACGTATAACGTATAACGTATAACGTATAACGTATAACGCATAACGTATAACGTATAACGTATAACGTATAACGTATAACGTATAGCGTATAACGTATAACGTATAGCGTATAACGTATAACGTATAACGTATAACGTATAACGTATAACGTATAACGTATAACGTATAACGTATAACGTATAACGTATAACGTATAACGTATAACGTATAACGTATAACGTATAACGAATAACGTATAACGTATAACGTATAACGTGTAACGTGGAACGTATAACGTATATCGTATAACGTATAACGTGTAACGTGTAACGTGTAACGTATAACGTATAACGTATAATGTATAACGTATAAAGTGTAACGCGTAACGTATAACGTATAACGTATAACGTATAACGTATAACGTATAACGTATAACGTATAACGTATAACGTATAACGTATAACGAATAACGTATAACGTATAACGTATAACGTATAACGTATAACGTATAACGTATAACGTATAACGTATAACGTGTAACGTATAACGTGTAACGTATAACGTGTAACGTATAACGTGTAACGTATAACGTGTAACGTATAACGTGTAACGTATAACGTGTAACGTATAACGTGTAACGTATAACGTATAACGTATAACGTATAACGTATACCGTATAAAGTATAACGTATAACGTATAACGTATAACGTATAACGTATAACGTATAACGTATGACGTATAACGTATAACGTATACCGTATAAAGTATAACGTATAACGTATAACGTATAACGTATAACGTATAACGTATAACGTATGACGTATAACGTATAACGTATAACGTATAACGTATAACGTATAACGTATAACGTATAACGTAGAACGTAGAACGTATAACGTATAGCGTATAACGTATAACGTATAACGTATAGCGTATAACGTAGAACGTATAACGTATAACGTATAACGTATAACGTATAACGTATAACCTATAACAAATAACGTATTACGTATAACGTATAACGTATAACGTATAACGTATAACGTATAACGTATAACGTATAACGTATAACGTATAACGTATAACGTATAACGTATAACGTATAACGTATAACGTATAACGTATAACGTATACCGTATAATGTATAACGTATAACGTATAACGTATAACGTATAACGTATAACGTATAACGTATAACGTATAACGTATAACGTATAACGTATAACGTATAACGTGTAACGTATAACGTATACCGTATAAAGTATAACGTATAACGTATAACGTATAACGTATAACGTATAACGTATAACTTATAACGTACAACGTATAACGTATAACGTATACCGTTTAACGTATATCGCATAACGTATAACGTATAACGTATAACGTATAACGTATAACGTATAACGTATAACGTATAACGTATAACGTATAACGTATAACGTATAACGTATAACGTATAACGTATAACGTATAACGTATAACGTATAACGTATAACGTAGAACGTATAACGTATAACGTATAACGTATAACGTATAACGTATAACGTATAACGCATAACGTATAACGTATAACGTATAACGTATAACGTAATACGTATAACGTATAACGTATAACGTATAACGTAAAACGTATAACGTATAACGTATAACGTATAACGTATAACGTATAACGTATAAGCTATAACGTATAACGTATAACGTATAACGTATAATGTATAACTTTTAACGTATAACGTATAACGTATAACGTAATACGTATAACGTATAACGTATAACGTATAACGTATAACGTATAACGTATAGCGTATAACGTATATCGTATAACGTATAACGTTTAACGTATAACGTATAACATATAATGTATAACGCATATCCTAGGACTTATGCTGAATAACGTATAACGTATAACGTATAACGTATAACGTATAACGTATAACGTATAACGTATAACGTATAACGTATAACGTATAACGTATAACGTATAACGTGTAACGTATAACGTATACCGTATAAAGTATAACGTATAACGTATAACGTATAACTTATAACGTATAACGTAATACGTATAACGTATAACGTATAACGTATAACGTATAACGGATAACGTATAACGTATACCGTGTAACGTATAACGTATAACGTATAACGTATAACGTATAACGTATAACGTATAACGTATAACGTATAACGTATAACGTATAACGTATAACGTATAACGTATAACGTATAACGTGTAACGTATAACGTATAACGTATAACGTATAACGTATAACGTATAACGTATAACGTATAACGTATAACGTATAACGTATAACGTATAACGTATAACGTATAACGTATATCGTATAACGTATAACGTATAACGTATAACGTATAACGTACAACGTATAATGTATAACGTATAACGTATAACGTATAACCTATAACGTATAACGTATAACCTATAACGTAATACGTATAACGTATAACGTATAACGTATAACGTATAACGCATAACGTATAACGTGTAACGTATAACGTCTAATGTATACCGTATAACGTATAACGTGTAACGTATAACGTCTAACGTATAGCGTATAACGTATATCGTATAACGTATAACGTTTAACGTATAACGTATAACATATAATGTAAAACGCATATCCTAGAACTTATGCTGAATAACGTATAACGTATAACGTATAACGTATAACGTATAACGTATAACGTATAACGTATAACGTATAACGTGTAACGTATAACGTATAACGCATAACGTATAACGTATAACGTATAACGTATAATGTATAACTTTTAACGTATAACGTATAACGTATAACGTAATACGTATAAGGTATAACGTATAACGTATAACGTATAACGTATAACGTATAACGCATAACGTATAACGTATAACGTATAACGTATAACGTATAACGTATAACGTAGAACGTAGAACGTATAACGTATAGCGTATAACGTATAACGTATAACGTATAACGTATAACGTATAACGTATAACGTATAACGTATAACGTATAACGTATAACGTATAACCTATAACAAATAACGTATTACGTATAACGTATAACGTATAACGTATAACGTATAACGTATAACGTATAACGTATAACGTATAACGTATAACGTATAACGTATAACGTATAACGTATAACGTATAACGTATAACGTATAACGTGTAACGTATAACGTATACCGTATAAAGTATAACGTATAACGTATAACGTATAACGTATAACGTATAACGTATAACGTATAACGTACAACGTATAACGTATAACGTATACCGTTTAACGTATATCGCATAACGTATAACGTATAACGTATAACGTATAACGTATAACGTATAACGTATAACGTATAACGTATAACGTATAACGTGTAACGTATAACGTATAACGCATAACGTATAACGTATAACGTATAACGTATAATGTATAACTTTTAACGTATAACGTATAACGTATAACGTAATACGTATAACCTATAACGTATAACGTATAACGTATAACGTATAACGTATAACGCATAACGTATAACGTATAACGTATAACGTATAACGTATAACGTATAACGTATAACGTAGAACGTAGAACGTATAACGTATAGCGTATAACGTATAACGTATAACGTATAACGTATAACGTATAACGTATAACGTAGAACGTATAACGTATAACGTAGCACGTATAACGTATAACGTATAACGTATAACGTATAACGTATAACGTATTACGTATAACCTATAACATATAACGTATAACGTATATCGTATAACGTATAACGTATAACGTATAACGTATAACGTACAACGTATAATGTATAACGTATAACGTATAACGTATAACCTATAACGTATAACGTATAAGCTATAACGTAATACGTATAACGTATAACGTATAACGTATAAAGCATAACGTATAACGTATAACGTATAACGTATAACGTATACCGTATATCGTATAACGTGTAACGTATGACGTATAACGTATAGCGTATAACGTATATCGTATAACGTATAACGTTTAACGTATAACGTATAACATATAATGTATAACGCATATCCTAGGACTTATGCTGAATAACGTATAACGTATAACGTATAACGTATAACGTATAACGTATAACGTATAACGTATAACGTTTAACGTATAACGTATAACCTATAACGTATAACGTATAACGTATAACGTATAACGTATAACGTAGACCGTAGAACGTATAACGTATAACGTATAACGTATAACGTATAACGTATAACGTATAACGTATAACGTATAACGTATAATGTATAACCTATAACAAATAACGTATTACGTATAACGTATAACGTATAACGTATAACGTATAACGTATAACGTATAACGTATAACGTATAACGTATAACGTATAACGCATAACGTATAACGTATAACGTATAACGTATAACGTATAACGTATACCGTATAAAGTATAACGTATAACGTATAACGTATAACGTATAACGTATAACGTGTAACGTATAACGTATAACGTATAACGTATAGCGTATAACGTATAACGTATAACGTATAACGTATAACGTATAACGTATAACGTATAACGTATAACGTATAACGTATAACGTATAACGTATAACGTATAACGAATAACGTATAACGTATAACGTATAACGTGTAACGTGGAACGTATAACGTATATCGTATAACGTATAACGTGTAACGTGTAACGTGTAACGTATAACGTATAACGTATAATGTATAACGTATAAAGTGTAACGCGTAACGTATATCGTATAACGTATAACGTATAACGTATAACGTATAACGTATAACGTACAACGTATAATGTATAACGTATAACGTATAACGTATAACCTATAACGTATAACGTATAAGCTATAACGTAATACGTATAACGTATAACGTATAACGTATAAAGCATAACGTATAACGTATAACGTATAACGTATAACGTATACCGTATATCGTATAACGTGTAACGTATGACGTATAACGTATAGCGTATAACGTATATCGTATAACGTATAACGTTTAACGTATAACGTATAACATATAATGTATAACGCATATCCTAGGACTTATGCTGAATAACGTATAACGTATAACGTATAACGTATAACGTATAACGTATAACGTATAACGTATAACGTATAACGTGTAACGTATAACGTATACCGTATAAAGTATAACGTATAACGTATAACGTATAACGTATAACGTATAACGTAATACGTATAACGTATAACGTATAACGTATAACGTATAACGGATAACGTATAACGTATACCGTGTAACGTATAACGTATAACGTATAACGTATTACGTATAACGTATAACATATAATCTATAACGCATATCCTAGAACTTATGCCGTATAACGTATAATGTATAACGTATAACGTATAACTTTTAACGTATAACGTATAACGTATAACGTATAACGTATAACGTATAACGTATAACGTATAACGTATAACGTATAACGTATAACGTATAACGTATAACGTATAACGTGTAACGTATAACGTATAACGTATAACGTATAACGTATAACGTATAACGTATAACGTATAACGTATAACGTATAACGTATAACGTATAACGTATATCGTATAACGTATAACGTATAACGTATAACGTATAACGTACAACGTATAATGTATAACGTATAACGTATAACGTATAACCTATAACGTATAACGTATAACCTATAACGTAATACGTATAACGTATAACGTATAACGTATAACGTATAACGCATAACGTATAACGTGTAACGTATAACGTCTAACGTATACCGTATAACGTATAACGTGTAACGTATAACGTCTAACGTATAGCGTATAACGTATATCGTATAACGTATAACGTTTAACGTATAACGTATAACATATAATGTAAAACGCATATCCTAGAACTTATGCCGAATAACGTATAACGTATAACGTATAACGTATAACGTATAACGTATAACGTATAACGTATAACGTATAACGTATAACGTATAACGTGTAACGTATAACGTATAACGTATAACGTATAACGTAGAACGTAGAACGTAGAACGTATAACGTATAACGTATAACGTATAACGTATAACGTAATACGTATAACGTATAACGTATAACGTATAACGTATAACGTATAACGTTTAACGTATAACGTATAACGTATAACGTATAACGTATAACGTATAACGTATAACGTATAACGTAGACCGTAGAACGTATAACGTATAACGTATAACGTATAACGTATTACGTATAACCTATAACATATAACGTATAACGTATAACGTATAACGTATAGCTTATAACGTATAACGTATAACGTATAACGTATAACGTATAACGTATAACGTATAACGTATAACGTATAACGTATAACGTATAATGTATAACCTATAACAAATAACGTATTACGTATAACGTATAACGTATAACGTATAACGTATAACGTATAACGTATAACGTATAACGTATAACGTATAACGCATAACGTATAACGTATAACGTATAACGTATAACGTATAACGTATAGCGTATAACGTATAACGTATAGCGTATAACGTATAACGTATAACGTATAACGTATAACGTATAACGTATAACGTATAACGTATAACGTATAACGTATAACGTATAACGTATAACGTATAACGTATAACGTATAACGTATAACGAATAACGTATAACGTATAACGTATAACGTGTAACGTGGAACGTATAACGTATATCGTATAACGTATAACGTGTAACGTGTAACGTGTAACGTATAACGTATAACGTATAATGTATAACGTATAAAGTGTAACGCGTAACGTATAACGTATAACGTATAACGTATAACGTATAACGTGTAACGTATAACGTGTAACGTATAACGTGTAACGTATAACGTGTAACGTATAACGTGTAACGTATAACGTGTAACGTATAACGTATAACGTATAACGTATAACGTATAACGTATAACGTATAACGTATAAAGTATAACGTATAACGTATAACGTATAACGTATAACGTAATACGTATAACGTATAACGTATAACGTATAACGTATAACGTATAACGTATAACGTATAACGTATAACGTATAACGTATAACGTATAACCTATAACAAATAACGTATTACGTATAACGTATAACGTATAACGTATAACGTATAACGTATAACGTATAACGTATAACGTATAACGTATAACGTATAACGTATAACGTATAACGTATAACGTATAACGTATAACGTATAACGTATAACGTATAACGTATAACGTATAACGTATAACGTATAACGTATAACGTAGAACGTAGAACGTATAACGTATAGCGTATAACGTATAACGTATAACGTATAACGTATCACGTATAACGTATAGCGTATAACGTATAGCGTATAACGTATAACGTATAACGTATAACGTATAACGTATAACGTATAACGTATAACGTATAACGTATAACGTATAACGTATAACGTATAACGTATAACGTATAACGTATAACGTATAACGTATAACGTATAACGTATAACGTATAACGTATAACGTATAACGTAGAACGTATAACGTATAACGTAGAACGTATAACGTATAACGTATAACGTATAACGTATAACGTATAACGTATAACGTATAACGTAGACCGTAGAACGTATAACGTATAACGTATAACGTATAACGTATTACGTATAACCTATAACATATAACGTATAACGTATAACGTATAACGTATAGCTTATAACGTATAACGTATAACGTATAACGTATAACGTATAACGTATAACGTATAACGTATAACGTATAACGTATAACGTATAACGTATAACGTATAACGTATGACGTATAACCTATAACAAATAACGTATTACGTATAACGTATAACGTATAACGTATAACGTATAACGTATAACGTATAACGTATAACGTATAACGTATAACGTATAACGCATAACGTATAACGTATAACGTATAACGTATAACGTATAACGTATACCGTATAAAGTATAACGTATAACGTATAACGTATAACGTATAACGTATAACGTATAACGTATGACGTATAACGTATAACGTATAACGTATAACGTATAACGTATAACGTATAACGTATAACGTAGAACGTAGAACGTATAACGTATAGCGTATAACGTATAACGTATAACGTATAGCGTATAACGTAGAACGTATAACGTATAACGTATAACGTATAACGTATAACGTATAACCTATAACAAATAACGTATTACGTATAACGTATAACGTATAACGTATAACGTATAACGTATAACGTATAACGTATAACGTATAACGTATAACGTATAACGTATAACGTATAACGTATAACGTATAACGTATAACGTATACCGTATAATGTATAACGTATAACGTATAACGTATAACGTATAACGTATAACGTATAACGTATAACGTATAACGTATAACGTATAACGTATAACGTATAACGTATAACGTGTAACGTATAACGTATACCGTATAAAGTATAACGTATAACGTATAACGTATAACGTATAACGTATAACGTATAACTTATAACGTACAACGTATAACGTATAACGTATACCGTTTAACGTATATCGCATAACGTATAACGTATAACGTATAACGTATAACGTATAACGTATAACGTATAACGTATAACGTATAACGTATAACGTATAACGTATAACGTATAACGTATAACGTATAACGTATAACCTATAACAAATAACGTATTACGTATAACGTATAACATATAACGTATAACGTATAACGAATAACGTATAACGTATAACGTATAACGTATAACGTATAACGTATAACGTATAACGTATAACGCATAACGTATAACGTATAACGTATAACGTATAACGTAATACGTATAACGTATAACGTATAACGTATAACGTAAAACGTATAACGTATAACGTATAACGTATAACGTATAACGTATAACGTATAACGTATAACGTATAACGTATAACGTATAACGTATAATGTATAACTTTTAACGTATAACGTATAACGTATAACGTAATACGTATAACGTATAACGTATAACGTATAACGTATAACGTATAACGTATAACGTATAACGTATAACGTATAACGTATAACGTATAACGTATAACGTATAACGTATAACGTAGAACGTAGAACGTATAACGTATAGCGTATAACGTATAACGTATAACGTATAACGTATAACGTATAACGTATAGCGTATAACGTATAACGTATAACGTATAACGTATAACGTATAACGTATAACGTATAACGTATAACGTATAACGTATAACGTATAACGTATAACGTATAACGTATAACGTATAACGTATAACGTATAACGTATAACGTATAACGTATAACGTAGAACGTATAACGTATAACGTAGAACGTATAACGTATAACGTATAACGTATAACGTATAACGTATAACGTATAACGTATAACGTATAACGTGTAACGTATAACGTATACCGTATAAAGTATAACGTATAACGTATAACGTATAACGTATAACGTATAACGTATAACTTATAACGTACAACGTATAACGTATAACGTATACCGTTTAACGTATATCGCATAACGTATAACGTATAACGTATAACGTATAACGTATAACGTATAACGTATAACGTATAACGTATAACGTATAACGTATAACGTATAACGTATAACGTATAACCTATAACAAATAACGTATTACGTATAACGTATAACATATAACGTATAACGTATAACGAATAACGTATAACGTATAACGTATAACGTATAACGTATAACGTATAACGTATAACGTATAACGCATAACGTATAACGTATAACGTATAACGTATAACGTAATACGTATAACGTATAACGTATAACGTATAACGTAAAACGTATAACGTATAACGTATAACGTATAACGTATAACGTATAACGTATAACGTATAACGTATAACGTAGAACGTAGAACGTATAACGTATAGCGTATAACGTATAACGTATAACGTATAACGTATAACGTATAACGCATAACGTATAACGTATAACGTATAACGTATAATGTATAACTTTTAACGTATAACGTATAACGTATAACGTAATACGTATAACGTATAACGTATAACGTATAACGTATAACGTATAACGTATAACGTATAACCTATAACGTATAACGTATAACGTATAACCTATAACAAATAACGTATTACGTATAACGTATTACGTATAACGTATAACGTATAACGTATAACGTATAACGTATAACGTATAACGTATAACGTATAACGTATAACGTATAACGTATAACGTATAACGTATAACGTATAACGTATAACGTATAACGTATAACGTATAACGTATAACGTATAACGTATAACGTATAAAGTATAACGTATAACGTATAACGTATAACGTATAGCGTATAACGTATAACGTATAACGTATAACGTATAACGTATAACGCATAACGTATAACGTATAACGTATAACGTATAATGTATAACTTTTAACGTATAACGTATAACGTATAACGTATAACGTATAACGTATAACGTAGAACGTAGAACGTATAACGTATAGCGTATAACGTATAACGTATAACGTATAACGTATAACGTATAACGCATAACGTATAACGTATAACGTATAACGTATAATGTATAACTTTTAACGTATAACGTATAACGTATAACGTAATACGTATAACGTATAACGTATAACGTATAAC
This sequence comes from Ptiloglossa arizonensis, assembly GCF_051014685.1. Classification (NCBI taxonomy): domain Eukaryota; kingdom Metazoa; phylum Arthropoda; class Insecta; order Hymenoptera; family Colletidae; genus Ptiloglossa; species Ptiloglossa arizonensis. The sequence goes on along the minus strand of NW_027478879.1, from coordinate 361,347 downwards.
GTATAACGTATAACGTATAACGTATAACCTATAACGTATAACGTATAAGCTATAACGTAATACGTATAACGTATAACGTATAACGTATAAAGCATAACGTATAACGTATAACGTATAACGTATAACGTATACCGTATAACGTATAACGTGTAACGTATGACGTATAACGTATAGCGTATAACGTATATCGTATAACGTATAACGTTTAACGTATAACGTATAACATATAATGTATAACGCATATTCTAGAACTTATGCTGAATAACGTATAACGTATAACGTATAACGTATAACGTATCACGTATAACGTATAACGTATAACGTGTAACGTATAACGTATACCGTATAAAGTATAACGTATAACGTATAACGTATAACGTATAACGTATAACGTATAACGTATAACGTATAACGTACAACGTATAACGTATAACGTATAACGTATAACGTATAACGTATAACGTACAACGCATAACGTATAACGTATAACGTATAACGTATAACCTATAACAAATAACGTATTACGTATAACGTATAACGTATACCGTATAAAGTATAACGTATAACGTATAACGTATAACGTATAACGTATAACGTATAACGTATAACGTATAACGTATAACGTACAACGTATAACGTATAACGTATAACGTATAACGTATACCGTTTAACGTATATCGCATAACGTATAACGTATAACGTATAACGTATAACGTATAACGTATAACGTATAACGTATAACGTATAACGTATAACGTATAACCTATAACAAATAACGTATTACGTATAACGTATAACGTATAACGTATAACGTATAACGTATAACGTATAACGTATAACGTATAACGTATAACGTATAACGTATAACGTATAACGTATAACGTATAACGTATAACGTATAACGCATAACGTATAACGTATAACGTATAACGTATAATGTATAACTTTTAACGTATAACGTATAACGTATAACGTAATACGTATAACGTATAACGTATAACGTATAACGTATAACGTATAACGTATAACGTATAACGTATAACGTATAACGTATAACGTATAACGTATAACGTATAACGTATAACGTATAACGTAGAACGTAGAACGTATAACGTATAGCGTATAACGTATAACGTATAACGTATAACGTATAACGTATAACGTATAGCGTATAACGTATAACGTATAACGTATAACGTATAACGTATAACGTATAACGTATAACGTATAACGTATAACGTATAACGTATAACGTATAACGTATAACGTATAACGTATAACGTATAACGTATAACGTATAACGTATAACGTATAACGTAGAACGTATAACGTATAACGTAGAACGTATAACGTATAACGTATAACGTATAACGTATAACGTATAACGTATTACGTATAACCTATAACATATAACGTATAACGTATATCGTATAACGTATAACGTATAACGTATAACGTATAACGTACAACGTATAATGTATAACGTATAACGTATAACGTATAACCTATAACGTATAACGTATAAGCTATAACGTAATACGTATAACGTATAACGTATAACGTATAAAGCATAACGTATAACGTATAACGTATAACGTATAACGTATAACGTATACCGTATAACGTATAACGTGTAACGTATGACGTATAACGTATAGCGTATAACGTATATCGTATAACGTATAACGTTTAACGTATAACGTATAACATATAATGTATAACGCATATCCTAGAACTTATGCTGAATAACGTATAACGTATAACGTATAACGTATAACGTATAACGTATAACGTATAACGTATAACGTGTAACGTATAGCGTATACCGTATAAAGTATAACGTATAACGTATAACGTATAACGTATAACGTATAACCTGTAACGTATAACGTATACCGTATAAAGTATAACGTATAACGTATAACGTATAACGTATAACGTATAACGTATAACGTATAACGTATAACGTATAACGTACAACGTATAACGTATAACGTATACCGTTTAACGTATATCGCATAACGTATAACGTATAACGTATAACGTATAACGTATAACGTATAACGTATAACGTATAACGTATAACGTATAACGTATAACCTATAACAAATGACGTATTACGTATAACGTATAACGTATAATGTATAACGTATAACGTATAACGTATAACGTATAACGTATAACGTATAACGTATAACGTATAACGTATAATGTATAACGTATAACGTATAACGTATAACGTATAACGTATAACGTATAACGCATAACGTATAACGTATAACGTATAACGTATAATGTATAACTTTTAACGTATAACGTATAACGTATAACGTATAACCTATAACAAATAACGTATTACGTACAACGTATAACGTATAACGTATGACGTATAACGTATAACGTAAAACGTATAACGTATAACGTATAACGTATAACGTATAACGTATAACGTATAACGTATAACGTATAACGTATAACGTATATCGTATAACGTATAACGTTTAACGTATAACGTATAACATATAATGTAAAACGCATATCCTAGAACTTATGCTGAATAACGTATAACGTATAACGTATAACGTATAACGTATAACGTATAACGTATAACGTATAACGTATAACGTATAACGTGTAACGTATAACGTATAACGTATAACGTATAACGTATAACGTATAACGTAGAACGTAGAACGTAGAACGTATAACGTATAACGTATAACGTATAACGTATAACGTAATACGTATAACGTATAACGTATAACGTATAACGTATAACGTATAACGTTTAACGTATAACGTATAACGTATAACGTATAACGTATAACGTATAACGTATAACGTATAACGTAGACCGTAGAACGTATAACGTATAACGTATAACGTATAACGTATTACGTATAACCTATAACATATAACGTATAACGTATAACGTATAACGTATAGCTTATAACGTATAACGTATAACGTATAACGTATAACGTATAACGTATAACGTATAACGTATAACGTATAACGTATAACGTATAACGTATAATGTATAACCTATAACAAATAACGTATTACGTATAACGTATAACGTATAACGTATAACGTATAACGTATAACGTATAACGTATCACGTATAACGTATAACGCATAACGTATAACGTATAACGTATAACGTATAACGTATAACGTATAGCGTATAACGTATAACGTATAGCGTATAACGTATAACGTATAACGTATAACGTATAACGTATAACGTATAACGTATAACGTATAACGTATAACGTATAACGTATAACGTATAACGTATAACGTATAACGAATAACGTATAACGAATAACGTATAACGTATAACGTATAACGTGTAACGTGGAACGTATAACGTATATCGTATAACGTATAACGTGTAACGTGTAACGTGTAACGTATAACGTATAACGTATAATGTATAACGTATAAAGTGTAACGCGTAACGTATAACGTATAACGTATAACGTATAACGTATAACGTATAACGTATAACGTATAACGTATAACGTATAACGTATAACGAATAACGTATAACGTATAACGTATAACGTATAACGTATAACGTATAACGTATAACGTATAACGTATAACGTATAACGTATAACGTGTAACGTATAACGTGTAACGTATAACGTGTAACGTATAACGTGTAACGTATAACGTGTAACGTATAACGTGTAACGTATAACGTATAACGTATAACGTATAACGTATAACGTATAACGTATAACGTATAACGTATAAAGTATAACGTATAACGTATAACGTATAACGTATAACGTAATACGTATAACGTATAACGTATAACGTATAACGTATAACGTATAACGTATAACGTATAACGTATAACGTATAACGTATAACGTATAACGTATAACCTATAACAAATAACGTATTACGTATAACGTATAACGTATAACGTATAACGTATAACGTATAACGTATAACGTATAACGTATAACGTATAACGTATAACGTATAACGTATAACGTATAACGTATAACGTATAACGTAGAACGTAGAACGTATAACGTATAGCGTATAACGTATAACGTATAACGTATAACGTATCACGTATAACGTATAGCGTATAACGTATAACGTATAACGTATAACGTATAACGTATAACGTATAACGTATAACGTATAACGTATAACGTATAACGTATAACGTATAACGTATAACCTATAACAAATAACGTATTACGTATAACGTATAACGTATAACGTATAACGTATAACGTATAACGTATAACGTATAACGTATAACGTATAACGTATAACGCATAACGTATAACGTATAACGTATAACGTATAACGTATAACGTATAACGTATAACGTATAACGTAGAACGTAGAACGTATAACGTATAGCGTATAACGTATAACGTATAACGTATAGCGTATAACGTAGAACGTATAACGTATAACGAATAACGTATAACGTATAACGTATAACCTATAACAAATAACGTATTACGTATAACGTATAACGTATAACGTATAACGTATAACGTATAACGTATAACGTATAACGTATAACGTATAACGTATAACGTATAACGTATAACGTATAACGTATAACGTATAACGTATAACGTATAACGTATACCGTATAATGTATAACGTATAACGTATAACGTATAACGTATAACGTATAACGTATAACGTATAACGTATAACGTATAACGTATAACGTATAACGTATAACGTGTAACGTATAACGTATACCGTATAAAGTATAACGTATAACGTATAACGTATAACGTATAACGTATAACGTATAACTTATAACGTACAACGTATAACGTATAACGTATACCGTTTAACGTATATCGCATAACGTATAACGTATAACGTATAACGTATAACGTATAACGTATAACGTATAACGTATAACGTATAACGTATAACGTATAACGTATAACGTATAACCTATAACAAATAACGTATTACGTATAACGTATAACATATAACGTATAACGTATAACGAATAACGTATAACGTATAACGTATAACGTATAACGTATAACGTATAACGTATAACGTATAACGCATAACGTATAACGTATAACGTATAACGTATAACGTAATACGTATAACGTATAACGTATAACGTATAACGTAAAACGTATAACGTATAACGTATAACGTATAACGTATAACGTATAACGTATAACGTATAACGTATAACGTATAACGTATAACGTATAACGTATAATGTATAACTTTTAACGTATAACGTATAACGTATAACGTAATACGTATAACGTATAACGTATAACGTATAACGTATAACGTATAACGTATAACGTATAACGTATAACGTATAACGTATAACGTATAACGTATAACGTATAACGTATAACGTATAACGTATAACGTATAACGTAGAACGTAGAACGTATAACGTATAGCGTATAACGTATAACGTATAACGTATAACGTATAACGTATAACGTATAGCGTATAACGTATAACGTATAACGTATAACGTATAACGTATAACGTATAACGTATAACGTATAACGTATAACGTATAACGTATAACGTATAACGTATAACGTATAACGTATAACGTATAACGTATAACGTATAACGTATAACGTATAACGTAGAACGTATAACGTATAACGTAGAACGTATAACGTATAACGTATAACGTATAACGTATAACGTATAACGTATAACGTATAACGTATAACGTGTAACGTATAACGTATACCGTATAAAGTATAACGTATAACGTATAACGTATAACGTATAACGTATAACGTATAACTTATAACGTACAACGTATAACGTATAACGTATACCGTTTAACGTATATCGCATAACGTATAACGTATAACGTATAACGTATAACGTATAACGTATAACGTATAACGTATAACGTATAACGTATAACGTATAACGTATAACGTATAACGTATAACCTATAACAAATAACGTATTACGTATAACGTATAACATATAACGTATAACGTATAACGAATAACGTATAACGTATAACGTATAACGTATAACGTATAACGTATAACGTATAACGTATAACGCATAACGTATAACGTATAACGTATAACGTATAACGTAATACGTATAACGTATAACGTATAACGTATAACGTAAAACGTATAACGTATAACGTATAACGTATAACGTATAACGTATAACGTATAACGTATAACGTATAACGTATAACGTAGAACGTAGAACGTATAACGTATAGCGTATAACGTATAACGTATAACGTATAACGTATAACGTATAACGCATAACGTATAACGTATAACGTATAACGTATAATGTATAACTTTTAACGTATAACGTATAACGTATAACGTAATACGTATAACGTATAACGTATAACGTATAACGTATAACGTATAACGTATAACGTATAACCTATAACGTATAACGTATAAGCTATAACGTAATACGTATAACGTATAACGTATAACGTATAAAGCATAACGTATAACGTATAACGTATAACGTATAACGTATACCGTATAACGTATACCGTATAACGTATAACGTGTAACGTATGACGTATAACGTATAGCGTATAACGTATATCGTATAACGTATAACGTTTAACGTATAACGTATAACATATAATGTATAACGCATATCCTAGAACTTATGCTGAATAACGTATAACGTATAACGTATAACGTATAACGTATAACGTATAACGTATAACGTATAACGTGTAACGTATAACGTATACCGTATAAAGTATAACGTATAACGTATAACGTATAACGTATAACGTATAACCTGTAACGTATAACGTATACCGTATAAAGTATAACGTATAACGTATAACGTATAACGTATAACGTATAACGTATAACGTATAACGTATAACGTATAACGTACAACGTATAACGTATAACGTATACCGTTTAACGTATATCGCATAACGTATAACGTATAACGTATAACGTATAACGTATAACGTATAACGTATAACGTATAACGTAGAACGTATAACGTATAACGTAGAACGTATAACGTATAACGTATAACGTATAACGTATAACGTATAACGTATAACGTATAACGTATAACGTGTAACGTATAACGTATACCGTATAAAGTATAACGTATAACGTATAACGTATAACGTATAACGTATAACGTATAACTTATAACGTACAACGTATAACGTATAACGTATACCGTTTAACGTATATCGCATAACGTATAACGTATAACGTATAACGTATAACGTATAACGTATAACGTATAACGTATAACGTAGAACGTATAACGTATAACGTAGAACGTATAACGTATAACGTATAACGTATAACGTATAACGTATAACGTATAACGTATACCGTTTAACGTATATCGCATAACGTATAACGTATAACGTATAACGTATAACGTATAACGTATAACGTATAACGTATAACGTATAACGTATAACGTATAACGTATAACGTATAACCTATAACAAATAACGTATTACGTATAACGTATAACATATAACGTATAACGTATAACGAATAACGTATAACGTATAACGTATAACGTATAACGTATAACGTATAACGTATAACGTATAACGCATAACGTATAACGTATAACGTATAACGTATAACGTAATACGTATAACGTATAACGTATAACGTATAACGTAAAACGTATAACGTATAACGTATAACGTATAACGTATAACGTATAACGTATAACGTATAACGTATAACGTATAACGTATAACGTATAACGTATAATGTATAACTTTTAACGTATAACGTATAACGTATAACGTAATACGTATAACGTATAACGTATAACGTATAACGTATAACGTATAACGTATAACGTATAACGTATAACGTATAACGTATAACGTATAACGTATAACGTATAACGTATAACGTAGAACGTAGAACGTATAACGTATAGCGTATAACGTATAACGTATAACGTATAACGTATAACGTATAACGTATAGCGTATAACGTATAACGTATAACGTATAACGTATAACGTATAACGTATAACGTATAACGTATAACGTATAACGTATAACGTATAACGTATAACGTATAACGTATAACGTATAACGTATAACGTATAACGTATAACGTATAACGTATAACGTAGAACGTATAACGTATAACGTAGAACGTATAACGTATAACGTATAACGTATAACGTATAACGTATAACGTATAACGTATAACGTATAACGTGTAACGTATAACGTATACCGTATAAAGTATAACGTATAACGTATAACGTATAACGTATAACGTATAACGTATAACTTATAACGTACAACGTATAACGTATAACGTATACCGTTTAACGTATATCGCATAACGTATAACGTATAACGTATAACGTATAACGTATAACGTATAACGTATAACGTATAACGTATAACGTATAACGTATAACGTATAACGTATAACGTATAACCTATAACAAATAACGTATTACGTATAACGTATAACATATAACGTATAACGTATAACGAATAACGTATAACGTATAACGTATAACGTATAACGTATAACGTATAACGTATAACGTATAACGCATAACGTATAACGTATAACGTATAACGTATAACGTAATACGTATAACGTATAACGTATAACGTATAACGTAAAACGTATAACGTATAACGTATAACGTATAACGTATAACGTATAACGTATAACGTATAACGTATAATGTATAACTTTTAACGTATAACGTATAACGTATAACGTAATACGTATAACGTATAACGTATAACGTATAACGTATAACGTATAACGTATAACGTATAACCTATAACGTATAACGTATAAGCTATAACGTAATACGTATAACGTATAACGTATAACGTATAACGTATAAAGCATAACGTATAACGTATAACGTATAACGTATAACGTATACCGTATAACGTATACCGTATAACGTATAACGTGTAACGTATGACGTATAACGTATAGCGTATAACGTATATCGTATAACGTATAACGTTTAACGTATAACGTATAACATATAATGTATAACGCATATCCTAGAACTTATGCTGAATAACGTATAACGTATAACGTATAACGTATAACGTATAACGTATAACGTATAACGTATAACGTGTAACGTATAACGTATACCGTATAAAGTATAACGTATAACGTATAACGTATAACGTATAACGTATAACCTGTAACGTATAACGTATACCGTATAAAGTATAACGTATAACGTATAACGTATAACGTATAACGTATAACGTATAACGTATAACGTATAACGTATAACGTACAACGTATAACGTATAACGTATACCGTTTAACGTATATCGCATAACGTATAACGTATAACGTATAACGTATAACGTATAACGTATAACGTATAACGTATAACGTATAACGTATATCGTATAACGTATAACGTATAACGTATAACGTATAACGTATAACGTATACCGTATAAAGTATAACGTATAACGTATAACGTATAACGTATAACGTATAACGTATAACGTATAACGTATAACGCATAACGTATAACGTATAACGTATAACGTATAATGTATAACTTTTAACGTATAACGTATAACGTATAACGTATAACGTATAACGTATAACGTATGACGTATAACGTATAACGTATAACGTATAACGTATAACGTATAACGTATACCGTATAATGTATAACGTATAACGTATAACGTATAACGTATAACGTATAACGTATAACGTATAACGTATAACGTATAACGTATAACGTATAACGTATAACGTATAACGTGTAACGTATAACGTATACCGTATAAAGTATAACGTATAACGTATAACGTATAACGTATAACGTATAACGTATAACGTATAACGTACAACGTATAACGTATAACGTATACCGTTTAACGTATATCGCATAATGTATAACGTATAACGTATAACGTATAACGTATAACGTATAACGTATAACGTATAACGTATAACGTATAACGTATAACGTATAACGTATAACGTATAACCTATAACAAATAACGTATTACGTATAACGTATAACGTATAACGTATAACGTATAACGTATAACGTATAACGTATAACGTATAACGTATAACGTATAACGTATAACGTATAACGTAGAACGTATAACGTATAACGTAGAACGTATAACTTATAACGTATAACGTATAACGTATAACGTATTACGTATAACCTATAACATATAACGTATAACGTATATCGTATAACGTATAACGTATAACGTATAACGTATAACGTACAACGTATAATGTATAACGTATAACGTATAACGTATAACCTATAACGTATAACGTATAAGCTATAACGTAATACGTATAACGTATAACGTATAACGTATAAAGCATAACGTATAACGTATAACGTATAACGTATAACGTATACCGTATAACGTATAACGTGTAACGTATGACGTATAACGTATAGCGTATAACGTATATCGTATAACGTATAACGTTTAACGTATAACGTATAACATATAATGTATAACGCATATCCTAGAACTTATGCTGAATAACGTATAACGTATAACGTATAACGTATAACGTATAACGTATAACGTATAACGTATAACGTGTAACGTATAACGTATACCGTATAAAGTATAACGTATAACGTATAACGTATAACGTATAACGTATAACGTATAACGTATAACGTATAACGTATAACGTATAACGTATAACGTATAACGTATAACGTATAACGTATAACGTATAACGTATAACGTATAACGTATAACGTATAACGTATAACGTATAACGTATAACGCATAACGCATAACGTATAACGTATAACGTATAACGTATAACGTATAATGTATAACTTTTAACGTATAACGTATAACGTATAACGTAATACGTATAACATATAACGTATAACGTATAACGTATAACGTATAACGTATAACGTATAACGTATAACGTATAACGTATAACGTATAACGTATAACGTATAACGTATAACGTATAACGTATAACGTAGAACGTAGAACGTATAACGTATAGCGTATAACGTATAACGTATAACGTATAACGTATAACGTATAACGTATAGCGTATAACGTATAACGTATAACGTATAACGTATTACGTATAACCTATAACATATAACGTATAACGTATATCGTATAACGTATAACGTATAACGTATAACGTATAACGTACAACGTATAAGGTATAACGTATAACGTATAACGTATAACCAATAACGTATAACGTATAAGCTATAACGTAATACGTATAACGTATAACGTATAACGTATAAAGCATAACGTATAACGTATAACGTATAACGTATAACGTATACCGTATAACGTATAACGTGTAACGTATGACGTATAACGTATAGCGTATAACGTATATCGTATAACGTATAACGTTTAACGTATAACGTATAACATATAATGTATAACGCATATCCTAGAACTTATGCTGAATAACGTATAACGTATAACGTATAACGTATAACGTATAACGTATAACGTATAACGTATAACGTGTAACGTATAACGTATACCGTATAAAGTATAACGTATAACGTATAACGTATAACGTATAACGTATAACCTGTAACGTATAACGTATACCGTATAAAGTATAACGTATAACGTATAACGTATAACGTATAACGTATAACGTATAACGTATAACGTATAACGTATAACGTACAACGTATAACGTATAACGTATACCGTTTAACGTATATCGCATAACGTATAACGTATAACGTATAACGTATAACGTATAACGTATAACGTATAACGTATAACGTATAACGTATAACGTATAACGTATAACGTATAACCTATAACAAATAACGTATTACGTATAACGTATAACGTATAACGTATAACGTATAACGTATAACGTATAACGTATAACGTATAACGTATAACGTATAACGTATAACGTATAACGTATAACGTATAACGTAGAACGTAGAACGTATAACGTATAGCGTATAACGTATAACGTATAACGTATAACGTATAACGTATAACGTATAGCGTATAACGTATAACGTATAACGTATAACGTATAACGTATAACGTATAACGTATAACGTATAACGTATAACGTATAACGTATAACGTATAACGTATAACGTATAACGTATAACGTATAACGTATAACGTATAACGTATAACGTATAACGTAGAACGTATAACGTATAACGTAGAACGTATAACGTATAACGTATAACGTATAACGTATAACGTATAACGTATAACGTATAACGTATAACGTGTAACGTATAACGTATACCGTATAAAGTATAACGTATAACGTATAACGTATAACGTATAACGTATAACGTATAACTTATAACGTACAACGTATAACGTATAACGTATACCGTTTAACGTATATCGCATAACGTATAACGTATAACGTATAACGTATAACGTATAACGTATAACGTATAACGTATAACGTATAACGTATAACGTATAACGTATAACGTATAACGTATAACCTATAACAAATAACGTATTACGTATAACGTATAACATATAACGTATAACGTATAACGAATAACGTATAACGTATAACGTATAACGTATAACGTATAACGTATAACGTATAACGTATAACGCATAACGTATAACGTATAACGTATAACGTATAACGTAATACGTATAACGTATAACGTATAACGTATAACGTAAAACGTATAACGTATAACGTATAACGTATAACGTATAACGTATAACGTATAACGTATAACGTATAATGTATAACTTTTAACGTATAACGTATAACGTATAACGTAATACGTATAACGTATAACGTATAACGTATAACGTATAACGTATAACGTATAACGTATAACGTATAACCTATAACGTATAACGTATAAGCTATAACGTAATACGTATAACGTATAACGTATAACGTATAAAGCATAACGTATAACGTATAACGTATAACGTATAACGTATACCGTATAACGTATACCGTATAACGTATAACGTGTAACGTATGACGTATAACGTATAGCGTATAACGTATATCGTATAACGTATAACGTTTAACGTATAACGTATAACATATAATGTATAACGCATATCCTAGAACTTATGCTGAATAACGTATAACGTATAACGTATAACGTATAACGTATAACGTATAACGTATAACGTATAACGTGTAACGTATAACGTATACCGTATAAAGTATAACGTATAACGTATAACGTATAACGTATAACGTATAACCTGTAACGTATAACGTATACCGTATAAAGTATAACGTATAACGTATAACGTATAACGTATAACGTATAACGTATAACGTATAACGTATAACGTATAACGTACAACGTATAACGTATAACGTATACCGTTTAACGTATATCGCATAACGTATAACGTATAACGTATAACGTATAACGTATAACGTATAACGTATAACGTATAACGTATAACGTATATCGTATAACGTATAACGTATAACGTATAACGTATAACGTATAACGTATACCGTATAAAGTATAACGTATAACGTATAACGTATAACGTATAACGTATAACGTATAACGTATAACGTATAACGCATAACGTATAACGTATAACGTATAACGTATAATGTATAACTTTTAACGTATAACGTATAACGTATAACGTATAACGTATAACGTATAACGTATGACGTATAACGTATAACGTATAACGTATAACGTATAACGTATAACGTATACCGTATAATGTATAACGTATAACGTATAACGTATAACGTATAACGTATAACGTATAACGTATAACGTATAACGTATAACGTATAACGTATAACGTATAACGTATAACGTGTAACGTATAACGTATACCGTATAAAGTATAACGTATAACGTATAACGTATAACGTATAACGTATAACGTATAACGTATAACGTACAACGTATAACGTATAACGTATACCGTTTAACGTATATCGCATAATGTATAACGTATAACGTATAACGTATAACGTATAACGTATAACGTATAACGTATAACGTATAACGTATAACGTATAACGTATAACGTATAACGTATAACCTATAACAAATAACGTATTACGTATAACGTATAACGTATAACGTATAACGTATAACGTATAACGTATAACGTATAACGTATAACGTATAACGTATAACGTATAACGTATAACGTAGAACGTATAACGTATAACGTAGAACGTATAACTTATAACGTATAACGTATAACGTATAACGTATTACGTATAACCTATAACATATAACGTATAACGTATATCGTATAACGTATAACGTATAACGTATAACGTATAACGTACAACGTATAATGTATAACGTATAACGTATAACGTATAACCTATAACGTATAACGTATAAGCTATAACGTAATACGTATAACGTATAACGTATAACGTATAAAGCATAACGTATAACGTATAACGTATAACGTATAACGTATACCGTATAACGTATAACGTGTAACGTATGACGTATAACGTATAGCGTATAACGTATATCGTATAACGTATAACGTTTAACGTATAACGTATAACATATAATGTATAACGCATATCCTAGAACTTATGCTGAATAACGTATAACGTATAACGTATAACGTATAACGTATAACGTATAACGTATAACGTATAACGTGTAACGTATAACGTATACCGTATAAAGTATAACGTATAACGTATAACGTATAACGTATAACGTATAACGTATAACGTATAACGTATAACGTATAACGTATAACGTATAACGTATAACGTATAACGTATAACGTATAACGTATAACGTATAACGTATAACGTATAACGTATAACGTATAACGTATAACGTATAACGTATAACGCATAACGCATAACGTATAACGTATAACGTATAACGTATAACGTATAATGTATAACTTTTAACGTATAACGTATAACGTATAACGTAATACGTATAACATATAACGTATAACGTATAACGTATAACGTATAACGTATAACGTATAACGTATAACGTATAACGTATAACGTATAACGTATAACGTATAACGTATAACGTATAACGTATAACGTAGAACGTAGAACGTATAACGTATAGCGTATAACGTATAACGTATAACGTATAACGTATAACGTATAACGTATAGCGTATAACGTATAACGTATAACGTATAACGTATTACGTATAACCTATAACATATAACGTATAACGTATATCGTATAACGTATAACGTATAACGTATAACGTATAACGTACAACGTATAAGGTATAACGTATAACGTATAACGTATAACCAATAACGTATAACGTATAAGCTATAACGTAATACGTATAACGTATAACGTATAACGTATAAAGCATAACGTATAACGTATAACGTATAACGTATAACGTATACCGTATAACGTATAACGTGTAACGTATGACGTATAACGTATAGCGTATAACGTATATCGTATAACGTATAACGTTTAACGTATAACGTATAACATATAATGTATAACGCATATCCTAGAACTTATGCTGAATAACGTATAACGTATAACGTATAACGTATAACGTATAACGTATAACGTATAACGTATAACGTGTAACGTATAACGTATACCGTATAAAGTATAACGTATAACGTATAACGTATAACGTATAACGTATAACCTGTAACGTATAACGTATACCGTATAAAGTATAACGTATAACGTATAACGTATAACGTATAACGTATAACGTATAACGTATAACGTATAACGTATAACGTACAACGTATAACGTATAACGTATACCGTTTAACGTATATCGCATAACGTATAACGTATAACGTATAACGTATAACGTATAACGTATAACGTATAACGTATAACGTATAACGTATAACGTATAACGTATAACGTATAACCTATAACAAATAACGTATTACGTATAACGTATAACGTATAACGTATAACGTATAACGTATAACGTATAACGTATAACGTATAACGTATAACGTATAACGTATAACGTATAACGTATAACGTATAACGCATAACGTATAACGTATAACGTATAACGTATAATGTATAACTTTTAACGTATAACGTATAACGTATAACGTATAACCTATAACAAATAACGTATTACGTATAACGTATAACGTATAACGTATAACGTATAACGTATAACGTATAACGTATAACGTAGAACGTATAACGTATAACGTATAGCGTATAACGTATAACGTATAACGTATAACGTATAACGTATAACGTATAGCGTATAACGTATAACGTATAACGTATAACGTATAACGTATAACGTATAACGTATAACGTATAACGTATAACGTATAACGTATAACGTATAACGTATAACGTATAACGTATAACGTATAACGTATAACGTAGAACGTATAACGTAGAACGTAGAACGTATAACGTATAACGTATAACGTATAACGTATAACGTATAACGTATTACGTATATCCTATAACATATAACGTATAACGTATATCGTATAACGTATAACGTATAACGTATAACGTATAACGTACAA
The DNA here is from genome assembly GCF_051014685.1 of Ptiloglossa arizonensis. Lineage (NCBI taxonomy): Eukaryota > Metazoa > Arthropoda > Insecta > Hymenoptera > Colletidae > Ptiloglossa > Ptiloglossa arizonensis. The sequence continues at coordinate 344,807 of NW_027478879.1, read as the reverse complement.
CGTATAATGTATAACGTATAACGTATAACGTATAACCTATAACGTATAACGTATAAGCTATAACGTAATACGTATAACGTATAACGTATAACGTATAAAGCATAACGTATAACGTATAACGTATAACGTATAACGTATACCGTATAACGTATAACGTGTAACGTATGACGTATAACGTATAGCGTATAACGTATATCGTATAACGTATAACGTTTAACGTATAACGTATAACATATAATGTATAACGCATATCCTAGAACTTATGCTGAATAACGTATAACGTATAACGTATAACGTATAACGTATAACGTATAACGTATAACGTATAACGTGTAACGTATAACGTATACCGTATAAAGTATAACGTATAACGTATAACGTATAACGTATAACGTATAACCTGTAACGTATAACGTATACCGTATAAAGTATAACGTATAACGTATAACGTATAACGTATAACGTATAACGTATAACGTATAACGTATAACGTATAACGTACAACGTATAACGTATAACGTATACCGTTTAACGTATATCGCATAACGTATAACGTATAACGTATAACGTATAACGTATAACGTATAACGTATAACGTATAACATATAACGTATAACGTATAACGTATAACGTATAACGTATAACCTATAACAAATAACGTATTACGTATAACGTATAACGTATAACGTATAACGTATAACGTATAACGTATAACGTATAACGTATAACGTATAACGTATAACGTATAACGTATAACGTATAACGTATAACGTATAACGTATAACGTATAACGTATAACGTATAACGCATAACGTATAACGTATAACGTATAACGTATAATGTATAACTTTTAACGTATAACGTATAACGTATAACGTATAACCTATAACAAATAACGTATTACGTACAACGTATAACGTATAACGTATGACGTATAACGTATAACGTAAAACGTATAACGTATAACGTATAACGTATAACGTATAACGTATAACGTATAACGTATAACGTATAACGTATAACGTATAACGTATAACGTATAACGTATAACGTATAACGTATAACGTATAACGTATAACGTATAACGTATAACGTATAACGTATAACGTATAACGTATAACGTATACCGTATAAAGTATAACGTATAACGTATAACGTATAACGTATAACGTATAACGTATAACGTATAACGTATAACGTATAACGTATAACGTATAACGTATAACGTATAACCTATAACAAATAACGTATTACGTATAACGTATAACGTATAACGTATAACGTATAACGTATAACGTATAACGTATAACGTATAACGTATAACGTATAACGTATAACGTATAACGTAGAACGTATAACGTATAACGTAGAACGTATAACGTATAACGTATAACGTATAACGTATAACGTATTACGTATAACCTATAACATATAACGTATAACGTATATCGTATAACGTATAACGTATAACGTATAACGTATAACGTACAACGTATAATGTATAACGTATAACGTATAACGTATAACCTATAACGTATAACGTATAAGCTATAACGTAATACGTATAACGTATAACGTATAACGTATAAAGCATAACGTATAACGTATAACGTATAACGTATAACGTATACCGTATAACGTATAACGTGTAACGTATGACGTATAACGTATAGCGTATAACGTATATCGTATAACGTATAACGTTTAACGTATAACGTATAACATATAATGTATAACGCATATCCTAGAACTTATGCTGAATAACGCATAACGTATAACGTATAACGTATAACGTATAACGTATAACGTATAACGTATAACGTGTAACGTATAACGTATACCGTATAAAGTATAACGTATAACGTATAACGTATAACGTATAACGTATAACGTATAACGTATAACGTATAACGTATAACGTATAACGTATAACGTATAACGTATAACGTATAACGTATAACGTATAACGTATAACGTATAACGTATAACGTATAACGTATAACGTATAACGTATAACGTATAACGCATAACGCATAACGTATAACGTATAACGTATAACGTATAATGTATAACTTTTAACGTATAACGTATAACGTATAACGTAATACGTATAACATATAACGTATAACGTATAACGTATAACGTATAACGTATAACGTATAACGTATAACGTATAACGTATAACGTATAACGTATAACGTATAACGTATAACGTATAACGTATAACGTAGAACGTAGAACGTATAACGTATAGCGTATAACGTATAACGTATAACGTATAACGTATAACGTATAACGTATAGCGTATAACGTATAACGTATAACGTATAACGTATTACGTATAACCTATAACATATAACGTATAACGTATATCGTATAACGTATAACGTATAACGTATAACGTATAACGTACAACGTATAAGGTATAACGTATAACGTATAACGTATAACAAATAACGTATAACGTATAAGCTATAACGTAATACGTATAACGTATAACGTATAACGTATAAAGCATAACGTATAACGTATAACGTATAACGTATAAAGTATACCGTATAACGTATAACGTGTAACGTATGACGTATAACGTATAGCGTATAACGTATATCGTATAACGTATAACGTTTAACGTATAACGTATAACATATAATGTATAACGCATATCCTAGAACTTATGCTGAATAACGTATAACGTATAACGTATAACGTATAACGTATAACGTATAACGTATAACGTATAACGTGTAACGTATAACGTATACCGTATAAAGTATAACGTATAACGTATAACGTATAACGTATAACGTATAACGTAGAACGTAGAACGTATAACGTATAGCGTATAACGTATAACGTATAACGTATAACGTATAACGTATAACGTATGGCGTATAACGTATAACGTATAACGTATAACGTATAACGTATAACGTATAACGTATAACATATAACGTATAACGTATAACGTATAACGTATAACGTATAACGTATAACGTATAACGTATAACGTATAACGTATAACGTACAACGTAGAACGTATAACGTATAACGTAGAACGTATAACGTATAACGTATAACGTATAACGTATAACGTATAACGTATTACGTATAACCTATAACATATAACGTATAACGTATATCGTATAACGTATAACGTATAACGTATAACGTATAACGTACAACGTATAATGTATAACGTATAACGTATAACGTATAACCTATAACGTATAACGTATAAGCTATAACGTAATACGTATAACGTATAACGTATAACGTATAAAGCATAACGTATAACGTATAACGTATAACGTATAACGTATACCGTATAACGTATAACGTGTAACGTATGACGTATAACGTATAGCGTATAACGTATATCGTATAACGTATAACGTTTAACGTATAACGTATAACATATAATGTATAACGCATATCCTAGAACTTATGCTGAATAACGTATAACGTATAACGTATAACGTATAACGTATAACGTATAACGTATAACGTATAACGTGTAACGTATAACGTATACCGTATAAAGTATAACGTATAACGTATAACGTATAACGTATAACGTATAACCTGTAACGTATAACGTATACCGTATAAAGTATAACGTATAACGTATAACGTATAACGTATAACGTATAACGTATAACGTATAACGTATAACGTATAACGTACAACGTATAACGTATAACGTATACCGTTTAACGTATATCGCATAACGTATAACGTATAACGTATAACGTATAACGTATAACGTATAACGTATAACGTATAACGTATAACGTATAACGTATAACGTATAACCTATAACAAATAACGTATTACGTATAACGTATAACGTATAACGTATAACGTATAACGTATAACGTATAACGTATAACGTATAACGTATAACGTATAACGTATAACGTATAACGTATAACGTATAACGTATAACGTATAACGTATAACGTATAACGTATAACGCATAACGTATAACGTATAACGTATAACGTATAATGTATAACTTTTAACGTATAACGTATAACGTATAACGTATAACCTATAACAAATAACGTATTACGTACAACGTATAACGTATAACGTATGACGTATAACGTATAACGTAAAACGTATAACGTATAACGTATAACGTATAACGTATAACGTATAACGTATAACGTATAACGTATAACGTATAACGTATAACGTATAACGTATAACGTATAACGTATAACGTATAACGTATAACGTATAACGTATAACGTATAACGTATAACGTATACCGTATAAAGTATAACGTATAACGTATAACGTATAACGTATAACGTATAACGTATAACGTATAACGTATAACGCATAACGTATAACGTATAACGTATAACGTATAATGTATAACTTTTAACGTATAACGTATAACGTATAACGTATAACGTATAACGTATAACGTATGACGTATAACGTATAACGTATAACGTATAACGTATAACGTATAACGTATACCGTATAATGTATAACGTATAACGTATAACGTATAACGTATAACGTATAACGTATAACGTATAACGTATAACGTATAACGTATAACGTATAACGTATAACGTATAACGTGTAACGTATAACGTATACCGTATAAAGTATAACGTATAACGTATAACGTATAACGTATAACGTATAACGTATAACGTATAACGTATAACGCATAACGTATAACGTATAACGTATAACGTATAACGTATAACGTATAACGTATAACGTATAACGTATAACGTATAACGTATAACGTATAACGTATAACGTAGAACGTATAACGTATAACGTAGAACGTATAACGTATAACGTATAACGTATAACGTATAACGTATTACGTATAACCTATAACATATAACGTATAACGTATACCGTATAACGTATAACGTATAACGTATAACGTATAACGTACAACGTATAATGTATAACGTATAACGTATAACGTATAACCTATAACGTATAACGTATAAGCTATAACGTAATACGTATAACGTATAACGTATAACGTATAAAGCATAACGTATAACGTATAACGTATAACGTATAACGTATACCGTATAACGTATAACGTGTAACGTATGACGTATAACGTATAGCGTATAACGTATATCGTATAACGTATAACGTTTAACGTATAACGTATAACATATAATGTATAACGCATATCCTAGAACTTATGCTGAATAACGTATAACGTATAACGTATAACGTATAACGTATAACGTATAACGTATAACGTATAACGTGTAACGTATAACGTATACCGTATAAAGTATAACGTATAACGTATAACGTATAACGTATAACGTATAACGTATAACGTATAACGTATAACGTATAACGTATAACGTATAACGTATAACGTATAACGTATAACGTATAACGTATAACGTATAACGTATAACGTATAACGTATAACGTATAACGCATAACGCATAACGTATAACGTATAACGTATAACGTATAATGTATAACTTTTAACGTATAACGTATAACGTATAACGTAATACGTATAACATATAACGTATAACGTATAACGTATAACGTATAACGTATAACGTATAACGTATAACGTATAACGTATAACGTATAACGTATAACGTATAACGTATAACGTATAACGTAGAACGTAGAACGTATAACGTATAGCGTATAACGTATAACGTATAACGTATAACGTATAACGTATAACGTATAGCGTATAACGTATAACGTATAACGTATAACGTATTACGTATAACCTATAACATATAACGTATAACGTATATCGTATAACGTATAACGTATAACGTATAACGTATAACGTACAACGTATAAGGTATAACGTATAACGTATAACGTATAACCAATAACGTATAACGTATAAGCTATAACGTAATACGTATAACGTATAACGTATAACGTATAAAGCATAACGTATAACGTATAACGTATAACGTATAACGTATACCGTATAACGTATAACGTGTAACGTATGACGTATAACGTATAGCGTATAACGTATATCGTATAACGTATAACGTTTAACGTATAACGTATAACATATAATGTATAACGCATATCCTAGAACTTATGCTGAATAACGTATAACGTATAACGTATAACGTATAACGTATAACGTATAACGTATAACGTATAACGTGTAACGTATAACGTATACCGTATAAAGTATAACGTATAACGTATAACGTATAACGTATAACGTATAACCTGTAACGTATAACGTATACCGTATAAAGTATAACGTATAACGTATAACGTATAACGTATAACGTATAACGTATAACGTATAACGTATAACGTATAACGTATAACGTATAACGTATAACGTATAACGCATAACGTATAACGTATAACGTATAACGTATAATGTATAACTTTTAACGTATAACGTATAACGTATAACGTAATACGTATAACGTATAACGTATAACGTATAACGTATAACGTATAACGTATAACGTATAACGTATAACGTATAACGTATAACGTATAACGTATAACGTATAACGTATAACGTAGAACGTAGAACGTATAACGTATAGCGTATAACGTATAACGTATAACGTATAGCGTATAACGTATAACGTATAACGTATAGCGTATAACGTATAACGTATAACGTATAACGTATAACGTATAACGTATAACGTATAACGTATAACGTATAACGTATAACGTATAACGTATAACGTATAACGTATAACGTATAACGTATAACGTATAACGTATAACGTATAACGTATAACGTATAACGTATAACGTATAACGTAGAACGTATAACGTATAACGTATAACGTATAACGTATAACGTATAACGTATAACGTATAACGTATAACGTATAACGTATAACGTATAACGTATAACGTATAACGTATAACGTATAACGTATAACGTATAACGTATAACGTATAACGTATAACGTATAACGTATAACGTATAACGTATAACGTATAACGTGTAACGTATAACGTATACCGTATAAAGTATAACGTATAACGTATAACGTATAACGTATAACGTATAACGTATAACGTATAACGTATAACGTACAACGTATAACGTATAACGTATACCGTTTAACGTATATCGCATAATGTATAACGTATAACGTATAACGTATAACGTATAACGTATAACGTATAACGTATAACGTATAACGTATAACGTATAACGTATAACGTATAACCTATAACAAATAACGTATTACGTATAACGTATAACGTATAACGTATAACGTATAACGTATAACGTATAACGTATAACGTATAACGTATAACGTATAACGTATAACGTATAACGTATAACGTATAACGTATAACGCATAACGTATAACGTATAACGTATAACGTATAATGTATAACTTTTAACGTATAACGTATAACGTATAACGTAATACGTATAACATATAACGTATAACGTATAACGTATAACGTATAACGTATAACGTATAACGTATAACGTATAACGTATAACGTATAACGTATAACGTATAACGTATAACGTATAACGTATAACGTATAACGTAGAACTTAGAACGTATAACGTATAGCGTATAACGTATAACGTATAACGTATAACGTATAACGTATAACGTATAGCGTATAACGTATAACGTATAACGTATAACGTATAACGTATAACGTATAACGTATAACGTATAACGTATAACGTATAACGTATAACGTATAACGTATAACGTATAACGTATAACGTATAACGTATAACGTATAACGTATAACGTATAACGTATAACGTAGAACGTAGAACGTATAACGTATAACGTAGAACGTATAACGTATAACGTATAACGTATAACGTATAACGTATTACGTATAACGTACAACGTATAATGTATAACGTATAACGTATAACGTATAGCCTATAACGTATAACGTATAAGCTATAACGTAATACGTATAACGTATAACGTATAACGTATAACGTATGACGTATAACGTATAGCGTATAACGTATATCGTATAACGTATAACGTTTAACGTATAACGTATAACATATAATGTATAACGCATATCCTAGAACTTATGCTGAATAACGTATAACGTATAACGTATAACGTATAACGTATAACGTATAACGTATAACGTGTAACGTATAACGTATACCGTATAAAGTATAACGTATAACGTATAACGTATAACGTATAACGTATAACGTGTAACGTATAACGTATACCGTATAAAGTATAACGTATAACGTATAACGTATAACGTATAACGTATAACGTATAACGTATAACGTACAACGTATAACGTATAACGTATACCGTTTAACGTATATCGCATAACGTATAACGTATAACGTATAACGTATAACGTATAACGTATAACGTATAACGTATAACGTGTAACGTATAACGTATAACGTATAACGTATAACGTATAACGTATAACGTATAACGTATAATGTATAACTTTTAACGTATAACGTATAACGTATAACGTAATACGTATAACATATAACGTATAACGTATAACGTATCACGTATAACGTATAACGTATAACGTATAACGTATAACGTATAACGTATGACGTATGACGTATAACGTATAACGTATAACGTATAACGTATAACGTATAAACTATAACAAATAACGTATTACGTATAACGTATAACGTATAACGTATAACGTATAACGTATAACGTATAACGTGTAACTTATAACGTATACCGTATAAAGTATAACGTATAACGTATAACGTATAACGTATAACGTATAACGTATAACGTATAACGTACAACGTATAACGTATAACGTATACCGTTTAACGTATATCGCATAACGTATAACGTATAACGTATAACGGATAACGTATAACGTATAACGTATAACGTATAACGTATAACGTATAACGTATAATGTATAACCTATAACAAATAACGTATTACGTATAACGTATAACGTATAACGTATAACGTATAACGTATAACGTATAACGTATAACGTATAACGTATAACGTAGAACTTAGAACGTATAACGTATAGCGTATAACGTATAACGTATAACGTAATACGTATAACATATAACGTATAACGTATAACGTATACCGTATAACGTATTACATATTACGTATACCGTATAACGTATAACGTATAACGTATAACGTATAACGTATAACTTATAACGTATAACATATAACGTATAACGTATAACGTATACCGTATATCGTATAACATATAACGTAAGACCTATGACGTATAACGTATAACGTGTAACGTATAACGTATAACGTGTTACATATTACGTATACCGTATAACGTATAACGTATAACGTAAGACCTATGACGTATAACGTATGACGTGTAACGTATAACGTATAACGTATTACATATTACGTATACCGTATAACGTATAACGTATAACGTAAGACCTATGACGTATAACGTATAACGTATAACGTACAACGTATAACGTATATCGTATAACGTATAACGTATAACGTATAAAGTACAACGTATAACGTATGACGTATAACGTATAACGTATAACCTATAACGTATAACGTATAACGTATAACGTATTACATATTACGTATACCGTATAACTAATAACGTATAACCCATGACGTATAACGTATAACGTATAATGTATAACGTATAACGTATAAAGTACAACGTATAACGTATAACGTATAACGTACAACGTATAACGTATAACGTATAACGTATAACGTATATTGTATAACGTATAACGTATAACGTATAACGTATAACGTATAACGTATAACGTATAACGTATAACGCATAACGTATAACGTATAACGTATAACGTATAACGTATAACGTATAACGTATAACGTATAACGTATAACGTATAACGTATAACGTATAACGTATAACGTATAACGTATGACGTATAACGTATAACGTATAACGTATAACGTATAACGTATAACGTATAACGTATAACGTATAACGTATAACGTATAACGTATAACGTATAACGTATAACGTATAACGTATAACGTATAACGTATAACGTATAACGTATAACGTATAACGTATAACGTATAACCTATAACGTATAACGTATAACGTATAACGTATAACGTATAACGTATAACGTATAACGTATAACGTATAATGTATAACGTATAACGTATAAAGTACAACGTATAACGTATAACGTATAACGTATAACGTATAACGTATATTGTATAACCTATAACGTATAACGTATAACGTATAGCGTTTAACGTATAACGTATAACGTATAACGTATAACGTATAGCGTATAACGTATAACGTATAACGTATAACTAATAACGTATAACGTATAACGTATAACGTATAACGTATAACGTATAACGTATAACGTATAACGTATAACGTATAACGTATATCGTATAACGTATAACGTATAATGTGTAACGTATAACGTGTAACGTATAACGTATAACGTATAGCGTATAACGTATAACGTATGACGTATTACGTGTGACGTACAACGTATAACGTATAACGTATAACGTATATCGTATAACGTATAAAGTATAACGTATAACGTATAACGTATAACGTATAACGTATAACGTATAACGTATAACGTATAACGTATAACGTATAACGTATTACATATTACGTATAACGTATAACGTATAACGTATAAAGTATAACCCATGACGTATAACGTATAACGTATAATGTATACCGTATAACGTATGAAGTACAACGTATAACGTATAACGTATTACGTATAACGTATAACGTATAACGTATAACGTATAACGTATGACGTATTACGTGTGACGTACAGCGTATAACGTATAACGTATAACGTATAACGTATAACGTATAACGTATACCGTATAAAGTATAACGTATAACGTATAACGTATAACGTATAACGTATAACGTATAACGTATAACGTACAACGTATAACGTATAACGTATACCGTTTAACGTATATCGCATAACGTATAACGTATAACGTATAACGGATAACGTATAACGTATAACGTATAACGTATAACGTATAACGTATAACGTATAATGTATAACCTATAACAAATAACGTATTACGTATAACGTATAACGTATAACGTATAACGTATAACGTATAACGTATAACGTATAACGTATAACGTATAACGTATAACGTATAACGTATAACGTATAACGTATAACGTATAACGTATAACGTATAACGTATAACGTATAACGTATACCGTATAACGTATTACATATTACGTATACCGTATAACGTATAACGTATAACGTATAACGTATAACGTATAACTTATAACGTATAACGTATTACATATTACGTATACCGTATAATGTATATCGTATAACGTAAGACCTATGACGTATAACGTATAACGTATAACGTATAACGTACAACGTATAACGTATATCGTATAACGTATAACGTATAACGTATAAAGTACAACGTATAACGTATGACGTATAACGTATAACGTATAACGTATAACGTATAACGTATAACGTATAACGTATTACATATTACGTTTACCGTATAACTAATAACGTATAACCCATGACGTATAACGTATAACGTATAATGTATAACGTATAACGTATAAAGTACAACGTATAACGTATAACGTATAACGTATAAAGTATAACGTATAACGTATAACGTATAACGTATAACGTATACCGTATATCGTATAACATATAACGTAAGACCTATGACGTATAACGTATAACGTGTAACGTATAACGTATAACGTGTTACATATTACGTATACCGTATAACGTATAACGTATAACGTAAGACCTATGACGTATAACGTATGACGTGTAACGTATAACGTATAACGTATTACATATTACGTATACCGTATAACGTATAACGTATAACGTAAGACCTATGACGTATAACGTATAACGTATAACGTACAACGTATAACGTATATCGTATAACGTATAACGTATAACGTATAAAGTACAACGTATAACGTATGACGTATAACGTATAACGTATAACGTATAACGTATAACGTATAACGTATAACGTATAACGTATAACGTATAACATATAACGTATAACGTATAACGTATAACGTATAGCGTTTAACGTATAACGTATAACGTATAACGTATAACGTATAGCGTATAACGTATAACGTATAACGTATAACTAATAACGTATAACGTATAACGTATAACGTATAACGTATAACGTATAACGTATAACGTATAACGTATAACGTATAACGTATAACGTATATCGTATAACGTATAACGTATAATGTGTAACGTATAACGTGTAACGTATAACGTATAACGTATAGCGTATAACGTATAACGTATGACGTATTACGTGTGACGTACAACGTATAACGTATAACGTATAACGTATATCGTATAACGTATAAAGTATAACGTATAACGTATAACGTATAACGTATAACGTATAACGTATAACGTATAACGTATAACGTATAACGTATAACGTATTACATATTACGTATAACGTATAACGTATAACGTATAAAGTATAACCCATGACGTATAACGTATAACGTATAATGTATACCGTATAACGTATGAAGTACAACGTATAACGTATAACGTATTACGTATAACGTATAACGTATAACGTATAACGTATAACGTATGACGTATTACGTGTGACGTACAACGTATAACGTATAACGTATAACGTATAACGTATAACGTATAACGTATACCGTATAAAGTATAACGTATAACGTATAACGTATAACGTATAACGTATAACGTATAACGTATAACGTACAACGTATAACGTATAACGTATACCGTTTAACGTATATCGCATAACGTATAACGTATAACGTATAACGGATAACGTATAACGTATAACGTATAACGTATAACGTATAACGTATAACGTATAATGTATAACCTATAACAAATAACGTATTACGTATAACGTATAACGTATAACGTATAACGTATAACTTATAACGTATAACGTATAACGTATAACGTATAACGTATAACGTATAACGTATAACGTATAACGTATAACGTATAACGTATAACGTATAACGTATAACGTATAACGTATAACGTATACCGTATAACGTATTACATATTACGTATACCGTATAACGTATAACGTATAACGTATAACGTATAACGTATAACTTATAACGTATAACGTATTACATATTACGTATACCGTATAATGTATATCGTATAACGTAAGACCTATGACGTATAACGTATAACGTATAACGTATAACGTACAACGTATAACGTATATCGTATAACGTATAACGTATAACGTATAAAGTACAACGTATAACGTATGACGTATAACGTATAACGTATAACGTATAACGTATAACGTATAACGTATAACGTATTACATATTACGTTTACCGTATAACTAATAACGTATAACCCATGACGTATAACGTATAACGTATAATGTATAACGTATAACGTATAAAGTACAACGTATAACGTATAACGTATAACGTATAAAGTATAACGTATAACGTATAACGTATAACGTATAACGTATACCGTATATCGTATAACATATAACGTAAGACCTATGACGTATAACGTATAACGTGTAACGTATAACGTATAACGTGTTACATATTACGTATACCGTATAACGTATAACGTATAACGTAAGACCTATGACGTATAACGTATGACGTGTAACGTATAACGTATAACGTATAACGTATAACGTATAACGTATAACGTATAACGTATAACGTATAACGTATAACGTATAACGTATAACGTATAACGTATAACGTATAACGTATAACGTATAACGTATAACGTATAACGTATAACGTATAACGTATAACGTATAACGTATACCGTATAACGTATTACATATTACGTATACCGTATAACGTATAACGTATAATGTGTAACGTATAACGTGTAACGTATAACGTATAACGTATAGCGTATAACGTATAACGTATGACGTATTACGTGTGACGTACAACGTATAACGTATAACGTATAACGTATATCGTATAACGTATAAAGTATAACGTATAACGTATAACGTATAACGTATAACGTATAACGTATAACGTATAACGTATAACGTATAACGTATTACATATTACGTATAACGTATAACGTATAACGTATAAAGTATAACCCATGACGTATAACGTATAACGTATAATGTATACCGTATAACGTATGAAGTACAACGTATAACGTATAACGTATTACGTATAACGTATAACGTATAACGTATAACGTATAACGTATGACGTATTACGTGTGACGTACAAAGTATAACGTATAACGTATAACGTATAACGTATAACGTATAACGTATACCGTATAAAGTATAACGTATAACGTATAACGTATAACGTATAACGTATAACGTATAACGTATAACGTACAACGTATAACGTATAACGTATACCGTTTAACGTATATCGCATAACGTATAACGTATAACGTATAACGGATAACGTATAACGTATAACGTATAACGTATAACGTATAACGTATAACGTATAATGTATAACCTATAACAAATAACGTATTACGTATAACGTATAACGTATAACGTATAACGTATAACGTATAACGTATAACGTATAACGTATAACGTATAACGTATAACGTATAACGTATAACGTATAACGTATAACGTATAACGTATAACGTATAACGTATAACGTATAACGTATAACGTATACCGTATAACGTATTACATATTACGTATACCGTATAACGTATAACGTATAACGTATAACGTATAACGTATAACTTATAACGTATAACGTATTACATATTACGTATACCGTATAATGTATATCGTATAACGTAAGACCTATGACGTATAACGTATAACGTATAACGTATAACGTACAACGTATAACGTATATCGTATAACGTATAACGTATAACGTATAAAGTACAACGTATAACGTATGACGTATAACGTATAACGTATAACGTATAACGTATAACGTATAACGTATAACGTATTACATATTACGTTTACCGTATAACTAATAACGTATAACCCATGACGTATAACGTATAACGTATAATGTATAACGTATAACGTATAAAGTACAACGTATAACGTATAACGTATAACGTATAAAGTATAACGTATAACGTATAACGTATAACGTATAACGTATAACGTATAACGTATAACGTATAACGTATAACGTATAATGTATAACCTATAACAAATAACGTATTACGTATAACGTATAACGTATAACGTATAACGTATAACGTATAACGTATAACGTATAACGTATAACGTATAACGTATAACGTATAACGTATAACGTATAACGTATAACGTATAACGTATAACGTATAACGTATAACGTATAACGTATAACGTATAACGTATACCGTATAACGTATTACATATTACGTATACCGTATAACGTATAACGTATAACGTATAACGTATAACGTATAACTTATAACGTATAACGTATTACATATTACGTATACCGTATAATGTATATCGTATAACGTAAGACCTATGACGTATAACGTATAACGTATAACGTATAACGTACAACGTATAACGTATATCGTATAACGTATAACGTATAACGTATAAAGTACAACGTATAACGTATGACGTATAACGTATAACGTATAACGTATAACGTATAACGTATAACGTATAACGTATTACATATTACGTTTACCGTATAACTAATAACGTATAACCCATGACGTATAACGTATAACGTATAATGTATAACGTATAACGTATAAAGTACAACGTATAACGTATAACGTATAACGTATAAAGTATAACGTATAACGTATAACGTATAACGTATAACGTATACCGTATATCGTATAACATATAACGTAAGACCTATGACGTATAACGTATAACGTGTAACGTATAACGTATAACGTGTTACATATTACGTATACCGTATAACGTATAACGTATAACGTAAGACCTATGACGTATAACGTATGACGTGTAACGTATAACGTATAACGTATTACATATTACGTATACCGTATAACGTATAACGTATAACGTAAGACCTATGACGTATAACGTATAACGTATAACGTACAACGTATAACGTATATCGTATAACGTATAACGTATAACGTATAAAGTACAACGTATAACGTATGACGTATAACGTATAACGTATAACGTATAACGTATAACGTATAACGTATAACGTATAACGTATAACGTATAACATATAACGTATAACGTATAACGTATAACGTATAGCGTTTAACGTATAACGTATAACGTATAACGTATAACGTATAGCGTATAACGTATAACGTATAACGTATAACTAATAACGTATAACGTATAACGTATAACGTATAACGTATAACGTATAACGTATAACGTATAACGTATAACGTATAACGTATATCGTATAACGTATAACGTATAATGTGTAACGTATAACGTGTAACGTATAACGTATAACGTATAGCGTATAACGTATAACGTATGACGTATTACGTGTGACGTACAACGTATAACGTATAACGTATAACGTATATCGTATAACGTATAAAGTATAACGTATAACGTATAACGTATAACGTATAACGTATAACGTATAACGTATAACGTATAACGTATAACGTATTACATATTACGTATAACGTATAACGTATAACGTATAAAGTATAACCCATGACGTATAACGTATAACGTATAATGTATACCGTATAACGTATGAAGTACAACGTATAACGTATAACGTATTACGTATAACGTATAACGTATAACGTATAACGTATAACGTATGACGTATTACGTGTGACGTACAACGTATAACGTATAACGTATAACGTATAACGTATAACGTATAACGTATAACGTATACCGTATAAAGTATAACGTATAACGTATAACGTATAACGTATAACGTATAACGTATAACGTATAACGTACAACGTATAACGTATAACGTATACCGTTTAACGTATATCGCATAACGTATAACGTATAACGTATAACGGATAACGTATAACGTATAACGTATAACGTATAACGTATAACGTATAACGTATAATGTATAACCTATAACAAATAACGTATTACGTATAACGTATAACGTATAACGTATAACGTATAACGTATAACGTATAACGTATAACGTATAACGTATAACGTATAACGTATAACGTATAACGTATAACGTATAACGTATAACGTATAACGTATAACGTATAACGTATAACGTATAACGTATAACGTATAACGTATAACGTATTACATATTACGTATAACGTATAACGTATAACGTATAAAGTATAACCCATGACGTATAACGTATAACGTATAATGTATACCGTATAACGTATGAAGTACAACGTATAACGTATAACGTATTACGTATAACGTATAACGTATAACGTATAACGTATAACGTATGACGTATTACGTGTGACGTACAACGTATAACGTATAACGTATAACGTATAACGTATTACATATTACGTATACCGTATAATGTATATCGTATAACGTAAGACCTATGACGTATAACGTATAACGTATAACGTATAACGTACAACGTATAACGTATATCGTATAACGTATAACGTATAACGTATAAAGTACAACGTATAACGTATGACGTATAACGTATAACGTATAACGTATAACGTATAACGTATAACGTATAACGTATTACATATTACGTTTACCGTATAACTAATAACGTATAACCCATGACGTATAACGTATAACGTATAATGTATAACGTATAACGTATAAAGTACAACGTATAACGTATAACGTATAACGTATAAAGTATAACGTATAACGTATAACGTATAACGTATAACGTATAACGTATAACGTATAACGTATAACGTATAACGTATAATGTATAACCTATAACAAATAACGTATTACGTATAACGTATAACGTATAACGTATAACGTATAACGTATAACGTATAACGTATAACGTATAACGTATAACGTATAACGTATAACGTATAACGTATAACGTATAACGTATAACGTATAACGTATAACGTATAACGTATAACGTATAACGTATAACGTATAACGTATAACGTATACCGTATAACGTATTACATATTACGTATACCGTATAACGTATAACGTATAACGTATAACGTATAACGTATAACTTATAACGTATAACGTATTACATATTACGTATACCGTATAATGTATATCGTATAACGTAAGACCTATGACGTATAACGTATAACGTATAACGTATAACGTACAACGTATAACGTATATCGTATAACGTATAACGTATAACGTATAAAGTACAACGTATAACGTATGACGTATAACGTATAACGTATAACGTATAACGTATAACGTATAACGTATAACGTATTACATATTACGTTTACCGTATAACTAATAACGTATAACCCATGACGTATAACGTATAACGTATAATGTATAACGTATAACGTATAAAGTACAACGTATAACGTATAACGTATAACGTATAAAGTATAACGTATAACGTATAACGTATAACGTATAACGTATACCGTATATCGTATAACATATAACGTAAGACCTATGACGTATAACGTATAACGTGTAACGTATAACGTATAACGTGTTACATATTACGTATACCGTATAACGTATAACGTATAACGTAAGACCTATGACGTATAACGTATGACGTGTAACGTATAACGTATAACGTATAACGTATTACATATTACGTATACCGTATAACGTATAACGTATAACGTAAGACCTATGACGTATAACGTATAACGTATAACGTACAACGTATAACGTATATCGTATAACGTATAACGTATAACGTATAAAGTACAACGTATAACGTATGACGTATAACGTATAACGTATAACGTATAACGTATAACGTATAACGTATAACGTATAACGTATAACGTATAACATATAACGTATAACGTATAACGTATAACGTATAGCGTTTAACGTATAACGTATAACGTATAACGTATAACGTATAGCGTATAACGTATAACGTATAACGTATAACTAATAACGTATAACGTATAACGTATAACGTATAACGTATAACGTATAACGTATAACGTATAACGTATAACGTATAACGTATATCGTATAACGTATAACGTATAATGTGTAACGTATAACGTGTAACGTATAACGTATAACGTATAGCGTATAACGTATAACGTATGACGTATTACGTGTGACGTACAACGTATAACGTATAACGTATAACGTATATCGTATAACGTATAAAGTATAACGTATAACGTATAACGTATAACGTATAACGTATAACGTATAACGTATAACGTATAACGTATAACGTATTACATATTACGTATAACGTATAACGTATAACGTATAAAGTATAACCCATGACGTATAACGTATAACGTATAATGTATACCGTATAACGTATGAAGTACAACGTATAACGTATAACGTATTACGTATAACGTATAACGTATAACGTATAACGTATAACGTATGACGTATTACGTGTGACGTACAACGTATAACGTATAACGTATAACGTATAACGTATAACGTATAACGTATACCGTATAAAGTATAACGTATAACGTATAACGTATAACGTATAACGTATAACGTATAACGTATAACGTACAACGTATAACGTATAACGTATACCGTTTAACGTATATCGCATAACGTATAACGTATAACGTATAACGGATAACGTATAACGTATAACGTATAACGTATAACGTATAACGTATAACGTATAATGTATAACCTATAACAAATAACGTATTACGTATAACGTATAACGTATAACGTATAACGTATAACGTATAACGTATAACGTATAACGTATAACGTATAACGTATAACGTATAACGTATAACGTATAACGTATAACGTATAACGTATAACGTATAACGTATAACGTATAACGTATAACGTATAACGTATACCGTATAACGTATTACATATTACGTATACCGTATAAAGTATAACGTATAACGTATATCGTATAACGTATAACTTATAACGTATAACGTATTACATATTACGTATACCGTATAATGTATATCGTATAACGTAAGACCTATGACGTATAACGTATAACGTATAACGTATAACGTATAACGTACAACGTATAACGTATATCGTATAACGTATAACGTATAACGTATAAAGTACAACGTATAACGTATGACGTATAACGTATAACGTATAACGTATAACGTATAACGTATAACGTATAACGTATTACATATTACGTTTACCGTATAACTAATAACGTATAACCCATGACGTATAACGTACAACGTATAATGTATAACGTATAACGTATAAAGTACAACGTATAACGTATAACGTATAACGTATAAAGTATAACGTATAACGTATAACGTATAACGTATAACGTATACCGTATATCGTATAACATATAACGTAAGACCTATGACGTATAACGTATAACGTGTAACGTATAACGTATAACGTGTTACATATTACGTATACCGTATAACGTATAACGTATAACGTAAGACCTATGACGTATAACGTATGACGTGTAACGTATAACGTATAACGTATTACATATTACGTATACCGTATAACGTATAACGTATAACGTAAGACCTATGACGTATAACGTATAACGTATAACGTACAACGTATAACGTATATCGTATAACGTATAACGTATAACGTATAAAGTACAACGTATAACGTATGACGTATAACGTATAACGTATAACGTATAACGTATAACGTATAACGTATAACGTATTACATGTTACGTATACCGTATAACTAATAACGTATAACCCATGACGTATAACGTATAACGTATAATGTATAACGTATAACGTATAAAGTACAACGTATAACGTATAACGTATAACGTACAACGTATAACGTATAACGTATAACGTATAACGTATATTGTATAACGTATAACGTATAACGTATAACGTATAACGTATAACGTATAACGTATAACGTATAACGTATAACGCATAACGTATAACGTATAACGTATAACGTATAACGTATAACGTATAACGTATAACGTATAACGTATAACGTATAACGTATAACGTATAACGTATAACGTATAACGTATGACGTATAACGTATAACGTATAACGTATAACGTATAACGTATAACGTATAACGTATAACGTATAACATATAACGTATAACGTATAACGTATAACGTATAACGTATAACGTATAACGTATAACGTATAACGTATAACGTATAATGTATAACGTATAACGTATAAAGTACAACGTATAACGTATAACGTATAACGTATAACGTATAACGTATATTGTATAACCTATTACGTATAACGTATAACGTATAGCGTTTAACGTATAACGTATAACGTATAACGTATAACGTATAGCGTATAACGTATAACGTATAACGTATAACTAATAACGTATAACGTATAACGTATAATGTATAACGTATAACGTATAACGTATAACGTATAACGTATAACGTATAACGTATAGCGTATAACGTATAACGTATGACGTATTACGTGTGACGTACAACGTATAACGTATAACGTATAACGTATATCGTATAACGTATAACGTATAACGTATAACGTATAACGTATAACGTATAACGTATGAAGTACAACGTATAACGTATAACGTATTACGTATAACGTATAACGTATAACGTATAACGTATAACGTATAACGTATGACGTATTACGTGTGACGTACAACGTATAACGTATAACGTATAACGTATAACGTATAACGTATAACGTATAACGTATAACGTATAACGTATAACGTATAACGTATAACCTATAACGTATAACGTATTACATATTACGTATACCGTATAATGTATATCGTATAACGTAAGACCTATGACGTATAACGTATAACGTATAACGTATAACGTATAACGTATAACGTATAACGTATAACGTATAACGTATAACGTATAACCCATAACGTATAACGTATAACGTATAACATATAACGTATAACATATAACGTATATCATATAACGTAGAACGTATAACGTATAACGTATAACATATAACATATAACATATAACGTATAACGTATAACATACAACGTAGAACGTATAACATATAACGTATAACGTATTACATATTACGTATACCGTATAACGTATAATGTATAACGTATAACGTAAGACCTATGACGTATAACGTATAACGTATAACGTATAACGTATAACGTATAACGTATAACGTATAACGTATAAAGTTCAACGTATAACGTATAACGTATAACGTATAAAGTTCAACGTATAACGTATAACTTATAACGTATAACGTATAACGTATAACGTATAACGTATTACATATTACGTATTACGTATAACGTATAACGTATAACGTATAACCCATGACGTATAACGTATAACGTATAATGTATAACGTATAACGTATAAAGTACAACGTATAACGTATAACGTATAACGTATAACGTATAAGGTATAACGTATATTGTATTACGTATAACGTATAACGTATAACGTATAACGTATAACGTATAACGTATAACGTATAACGTAAGACCTATGACGTATAACGTATAACGTATAACGTATAAAGTATAACGTATTACATATTACGTATAACGTATAACGTATAACGTATAACGTATAACGTATAACGTATAACGTATAACGTATAACGTATATCGTATAACGTATAACGTATAACGTATAACGTATTACATATTACGTATACCGTATAACTAATAACGTATAACCCATGACGTATAACGTATAACGTATAATGTATAACGTATAACGTA
Source organism: Ptiloglossa arizonensis (assembly GCF_051014685.1). Lineage (NCBI taxonomy): Eukaryota > Metazoa > Arthropoda > Insecta > Hymenoptera > Colletidae > Ptiloglossa > Ptiloglossa arizonensis. The sequence continues at coordinate 322,011 of NW_027478879.1, read as the reverse complement.
TAAAGTACAACGTATAACGTATAACGTATAACGTACAACGTATAACGTATAACGTATAACGTATAACGTATATTGTATAACGTATAACGTATAACGTATAACGTATAACGTATAACGTATAACGCATAACGTATAACGCATAACGTATAACGTATAACGTATAACGTATAACGTATAACGTATAACGTATAACGTATAACGTATAACGTATAACGTATAACGTAAGACCTATGACGTATAACGTATAACGTATAACGTATAAAGTATAACGTATTACATATTACGTATAACGTATAACGTATAACGTATAACGTATAACGTATAACGTATAACGTCTAACGTATAACGTATATCGTATAACGTATAACGTATAACGTATAACGTATTACATATTACGTATACCGTATAACTAATAACGTATAACCCATGACGTATAACGTATAACGTATAATGTATAACGTATTACATATTACGTATAACGTATAACGTATAACGTATAACGTATAACGTATAACGTATAACGTATAACGTATAACGTATATCGTATAACGTATAACGTATAACGTATAACGTATTACATATTACGTATACCGTATAACTAATAACGTATAACCCATGACGTATAACGTATAACGTATAATGTATAACGTATAACGTATAAAGTACAACGTATAACGTATAACGTATAACGTACAACGTATAACGTATAACGTATAACGTATAACGTATATTGTATAACGTATAACGTATAACGTATAACGTATAACGTATAACGTATAACGTATAACGTATAACGTATAACGTATAACATATAACGTATAACGTATAACGTATAACGTATAACGTATAACGTATAACCTATAACGTAAGATCTATGACGTGTAACGTATAACGTATAACGTATAACGTATAACGTATAACGTATAACGTATAACGTATAACGTATAACGTATAACGTATAACGTATAACGTGTAACGCATAACGTATAACGTATAACGTATAACGTATAACGTATAACGTATAACGTATAACGTGTAACGTATAACGTATAACGTATAACGTATAACGTATAACGTATAACCTATAACGTAAGATCTATGACGTGTAACGTATAACGTATAACGTATAACGTATAACGTATAACGTATAACGTATAACGTATAACGTATAACGTATAACGTATAACGTATAACGTATAACGTATAACGTATAACGTATAACCTATAACGTATATTGTATAACGTATAACGTATAACGTATAACGTATAACGTATAACGTATAACGTATAACGTATAACGTATAACGTATAACGTATAACGTATAACATATAACGTATAACGTATAACGTATAATGTATAACGTATAACGTATAACGTATAACCCATAACGTATAACGTATAACGTATAACATATAACGTATAACGTATAACGTATAACATATTACGTAGAACGTATAACGTATAACGTATAACGTATAACATATAACGTATAACGTATAACGTATAACATACAACGTAGAACGTATAACATATAACGTATAACGTATTACATATTACGTATACCGTATAACGTATAACGTATAACGTATAACGTAAGACCTATGACGTATAACGTATAACGTATAACGTATAACGTATAACGTATTACATATTACGTATAACGTATAACGTATAACGTATAACGTATAACGTATAACGTATAACGTATAACGTATATCGTATAACGTATAACGTATAACGTATAACGTATAACGTATAAGGTATAACGTATAACGTATAACGTATAAGGTATAACGTATAACGTATAACGTATAACGTATAACGTATAACGTATAACGTATAACGTATAACGTATAACGTATAACGTATAACGTATAACGTATAACGTATAACGTATAACGTATAACGTATAACGTATAACGTATAACGTATAACGTATAACGTATAACGTATAACGTATAACGTATAACGTATAACGTATACCGTATAACGTATAACGTATAACGTATAACGTATAACGTATAACGTATAACGTATAACGTATAACGTATAACGTATAACGTATAACGTATAACGTATAACGTATAACGTATAACGTATAACGTATAACGTATAACGTATAACGTATAACGTATAACGTATAACGTATAACGTATAACGTATGACGTATTACGTGTGACGTACAACGTATAACGTATAACGTATAACGTATAACGTATAACGTATAACGTATAACGTATAACGTATAACGTATAACCTATAACGTATAACGTATTACATATTACGTATACCGTATAATGTATATCGTATAACGTAAGACCTATGACGTATAACGTATAACGTATAACGTATAACGTATAACGTATAACGTATAACGTATAACGTATAACGTATAACGTATAACCCATAACGTATAACGTATAACGTATAACATATAACGTATAACATATAACGTATATCATATAACGTAGAACGTATAACGTATAACGTATAACATATAACATATAACATATAACGTATAACGTATAACATACAACGTAGAACGTATAACATATAACGTATAACGTATTACATATTACGTATACCGTATAACGTATAATGTATAACGTATAACGTAAGACCTATGACGTATAACGTATAACGTATAACGTATAACGTATAACGTATAACGTATAACGTATAAAGTTCAACGTATAACGTATAACGTATAACGTATAAAGTTCAACGTATAACGTATAACTTATAACGTATAACGTATAACGTATAACGTATAACGTATTACATATTACGTATTACGTATAACGTATAACGTATAACGTATAACCCATGACGTATAACGTATAACGTATAATGTATAACGTATAACGTATAAAGTACAACGTATAACGTATAACGTATAACGTATAACGTATAAGGTATAACGTATATTGTATTACGTATAACGTATAACGTATAACGTATAACGTATAACGTATAACGTATAACGTATAACGTAAGACCTATGACGTATAACGTATAACGTATAACGTATAAAGTATAACGTATTACATATTACGTATAACGTATAACGTATAACGTATAACGTATAACGTATAACGTATAACGTATAACGTATAACGTATATCGTATAACGTATAACGTATAACGTATAACGTATTACATATTACGTATACCGTATAACTAATAACGTATAACCCATGACGTATAACGTATAACGTATAATGTATAACGTATAACGTATAAAGTACAACGTATAACGTATAACGTATAACGTACAACGTATAACGTATAACGTATAACGTATAACGTATATTGTATAACGTATAACGTATAACGTATAACGTATAACGTATAACGTATAACGCATAACGTATAACGCATAACGTATAACGTATAACGTATAACGTATAACGTATAACGTATAACGTATAACGTATAACGTATAACGTATAACGTATAACGTATAACGTATAACGTATAACGTATAACGTATAACGTATAACGTATAACATATAACGTATAACGTATAACGTATAACGTATAACGTATAACGTATAACCTATAACGTAAGATCTATGACGTGTAACGTATAACGTATAACGTATAACGTATAACGTATAACGTATAACGTATAACGTATAACGTATAACGTATAACGTATAACGTATAACGTGTAACGCATAACGTATAACGTATAACGTATAACGTATAACGTATAACGTATAACGTATAACGTGTAACGTATAACGTATAACGTATAACGTATAACGTATAACGTATAACCTATAACGTAAGATCTATGACGTGTAACGTATAACGTATAACGTATAACGTATAACGTATAACGTATAACGTATAACGTATAACGTATAACGTATAACGTATAACGTATAACGTATAACGTATAACGTATAACGTATAACGTATAACGTATAACGTATAACGTATAACGTATAACGTATAACGTATAACGTATAACGTATAACGTATAACGTATAACGTATAACGTATAACGTATAACGTATAACGTATAACGTATATCGTATAACGTATAACGTATAACGTATAACGTATAACGTATAACGTATAACGTATAACGTATAACGTATAACGTATAACCTATAACGTATATTGTATAACGTATAACGTATAACGTATAACGTATAACGTATAACGTATAACGTATAACGTATAACGTATAACGTATAACGTATAACGTATAACATATAACGTATAACGTATAACGTATAATGTATAACGTATAACGTATAACGTATAACCCATAACGTATAACGTATAACGTATAACATATAACGTATAACGTATAACGTATAACATATTACGTAGAACGTATAACGTATAACGTATAACGTATAACATATAACGTATAACGTATAACGTATAACATACAACGTAGAACGTATAACATATAACGTATAACGTATTACATATTACGTATACCGTATAACGTATAACGTATAACGTATAACGTAAGACCTATGACGTATAACGTATAACGTATAACGTATAACGTATAACGTATTACATATTACGTATAACGTATAACGTATAACGTATAACGTATAACGTATAACGTATAACGTATAACGTATATCGTATAACGTATAACGTATAACGTATAACGTATAACGTATAAGGTATAACGTATAACGTATAACGTATAAGGTATAACGTATAACGTATAACGTATAACGTATAACGTATAACGTATAACGTATAACGTATAACGTATAACGTATAACGTATAACGTATAACGTATAACGTATAACGTATAACGTATAACGTATAACGTATAACGTATAACGTATAACGTATAACGTATAACGTATAACGTATAACGTATAACGTATAACGTATAACGTATACCGTATAACGTATAACGTATAACGTATAACGTATAACGTATAACGTATAACGTATAACGTATAACGTATAACGTATAACGTATAACGTATAACGTATAACGTATAACGTATAACGTATAACGTATAACGTATAACGTATAACGTATAACGTATAACGTATAACGTATAACGTATAACGTATAACGTATAACGTATAACGTATAACGTATAACGTATAACGTATAACGTATAACGTATAACGTATAACGTATAACGTATAACGTATAACGTATAACGTATAACGTATAACGTATAACGTATAACGTATAACGTATAACGTATAACGTATAACGTATAACGTATAACGTATAACGTATAACGTATAACGTATAACGTATAACGTATAACGTATAACGTATAACGTATAACGTATAACGTATAACGTATGACGTAAGACCTATGACGTATAACGTATAAGGTGTAACGTATAACGTATAACGTAAGACCTATGACGTATAACGTATGACGTGTAACGTATAACGTATAACGTATTACATATTACGTATACCGTATAACGTATAACGTATAACGTAAGACCTATGACGTATAACGTATAACGTATAACGTACAACGTATAACGTATATCGTATAACGTATAACGTATAACGTATAAAGTACAACGTATAACGTATGACGTATAACGTATAACGTATAACGTATAACGTATAACGTATAACGTATAACGTATTACATATTACGTATACCGTATAACTAATAACGTATAACCCATGACGTATAACGTATAACGTATAATGTATAACGTATAACGTATAAAGTACAACGTATAACGTATAACGTATAATGTATAACGTATAACGTATAACCTATAACGTATAACGTATATTGTATAACGTATAACGTATAACGTATAACGTATAACGTATAACGTATAACGTATAACGTATAACGTATAACGTATAACGTATAACGTATAACGTATAACGTATAACGTATAACGTATAACGTATAACGTATAACGTATAACGTATAACGTATAACGTATAACGTATCACGTATGACGTATAACGTATAACGTATAACGTATAACGTATAACGTATAACGTATAACGTATAACGTATAACGTATAACGTATAACGTATAACGTATAACGTATAACGTATAACGTATAACGTATAACGTATAACGTATAACGTATAACGTATAACGTATAACGTATAACGTATAACGTAGAACGTATAACGTATAACGTATAACGTATGACGTATAACGTATGACGTATGACGTATAACGTATAACGTATAACGTATAACGTATAACGTATAACGTATAACGTATAACGTATAACGTATAACGTATAACGTATAACGTATAACGTATAACGTATAACGTATAACGTATAACGTATAACGTATAACGTATAACGTATAACGTATAACGTATTACATATTACGTATGCCGTATAACGTATAACGTATAACGTATAACGTATAACGTATAACTTATAACGTATAACGTATTTCATATTACGTATACCGTATAATGTATATCGTATAACGTAAGACCTATGACGTATAACGTATAACGTATAACGTATAACGTATAACGTATAACGTATAACGTATAACGTATAACGTATAACGTATACCGTATAACGTATAACATATAACGTAAGACCTATGACGTATAACGTATAACGTGTAACGTATAACGTATAACGTATTACATATTACGTATTCCGTATAACGTATAACGTATAACGTAAGACCTATGACGTATAACGTATGACGTATAACGTATAACGTATAACGTATAACGTATAACGTATAACCTATAACGTATAACGTATAACGTATAACGTATAACGTATAACGTATAACGTATAACGTATAACGTATAACGTATAACCTATAACGTATAACGTATAACGTATTACATATTACGTATAACGTATAACGTATAACGTATAACGTATAACCCATGACGTATAACGTATAACGTATAATGTATACCGTATAACGTATGAAGTACAACGTATAACGTATAACGTATAACGTATAACGTATAACGTATAACGTATAACGTATAACGTATAACGTATAACGTATAACGTATAACGTATGACGTATTACGTGTGACGTACAACGTATAACGTATAACGTATAACGTATAACGTATAACGTATTACATATTACGTATACCGTATAACGTATAACGTATAACGTATAACGTATAACGTATAACGTATAACGTATAACGTATAACGTATAACCTATAACGTATAACGTATTACATATTACGTATACCGTATAATGTATATCGTATAACGTAAGACCTATGACGTATAACGTATAACGTATAACGTATAACGTATAACGTATAACGTATAACGTATAACGTATAACGTATAACGTATAACGTATAACGAATGACGCATAACGTATAACGTATAACGTATAACGTATAACGTATAACGTATAACGTATAACGTATAACGTATAACGTATAACGTATAACGTATAACGTATAACGTATAACGTATAACGTATATCGTATAACGTATAACGTATAACGTATAACGTATAACGTATATCGTATAACGTATAACGTATAACGTATAACGTATAACGTATAACCTATAACGTATAACGTATAACGTATAACATATAACGTATAACGTATAACGTATAACATATAACGTATAACGTATAACATATAACGTATAACGTATAACGTATAACGTATAACCTATAACGTAAGATCTATGACGTGTAACGTATAACGTATAACGTATAACGTATAACGTATAACGTATAACGTATAACGTATAACGTATAACGTAAACGTATAACGTATAACGTATAACGTTTAACGTATAACGTATAACGTATAACGTATAACGTATAACGTATAACGTATAACGTATAACGGATAACGTATAACGTATAACGTATAACGTATAACGTATAACGTATAACGTATAACGTATAACGTATAACGTATAACGTATAACGTATAACGTATAACGTATAACGTATAACCTATAACGTATAACGTATTACGTATAACGTATAACGTATAACGTATAACGTATAACGTATAACGTATAACGTATAACGTATAACGTATAACGTATAACGTATTACATATTACGTATAACGTATAACGTATAACGTATAACGTATAACCCATGACGTATGACGTATAACGTATAATGTATACCGTATAACGTATGAAGTACAACGTATAACGTATAACGTATAACGTATAACGTATAACGTATAACGTATAACGTATAACGTATAACGTATAACGTATAACGTATAACGTATGACGTATTACGTGTGACGTACAACGTATAACGTATAACGTATAACGTATAACGTATATTGTATTACGTATAACGTATAACGTATAACGTATAACGTATAACGTATAACGTATAACGTATAACGTATAACGTATAACGTATAACGTATAACGTATAACGTATAACGTATAACGTATAACTTATAACGTATTACATATTACGTATACCGTATAACGTATAACGTATAACGTATAACGTATAACGTATAACGTATAACGTATAACGTATAACGTATAACCTATAACGTATAACGTATTACATATTACGTATACCGTATAATGTATATCGTATAACGTAAGACCTATGACGTATATCGTATAACGTATAACGTATAACGTATAACGTATAACGTATAACGTATAACGTATAACGTATAACGTATAACGAATGACGCATAACGTATAACGTATAACGTATAACGTATAACGTATAACGTATAACGTATAACGTATAACGTATAACGTATAACGTATAACGTATAACGTATAACGTATAACGTATAACGTATATCGTATAACGTATAACGTATAACGTATAACGTATAACGTATAACGTATAACGTATAACGTATAACGTATAACGTATAACCTATAACGTATAACGTATAACGTATAACATATAACGTATAACGTATAACGTATAACATATAACGTATAACGTATAACATATAACGTATAACGTATAACGTATAACGTATAACCTATAACGTAAGATCTATGACGTGTAACGTATAACGTATAACGTATAACGTATAACGTATAACGTATAACGTATAACGTATAACGTATAACCTATAACGTAAGATCTATGACGTGTAACGTATAACGTATAACGTATAACGTATAACGTATAACGTATAACGTATAACGTATAACGTATAACGTATAACGTATAACGTAAACGTATAACGTATAACGTATAACGTTTAACGTATAACGTATAACGTATAACGTATAACGTATAACGTATAACGTATAAAGTTCAACGTATTACGTATAACGTATAACGTATAACGTATAACGTATAACGTATAACGTATAACGTATAACGTATAACGTATAAAGTTCAACGTATAACGTATAACGTATAACGTATAAAGTTCAACGTATAACGTATAACGTATAACGTATAACGTATAACGTATAACGTAAACGTATAACGTATAACGTATAACGTTTAACGTATAACGTATAACGTATAACGTATAACGTATAACGTATAACGTATAAAGTTCAACGTATTACGTATAACGTATAACGTATAACGTATAACGTATAACATATAACGTATAACGTATAACGTATAACGTATAACCTATAACGTAAGATCTATGACGTGTAACGTATAACGTATAACGTATAACGTATAACGTATAACGTATAACGTATAACGTATAACGTATAACCTATAACGTAAGATCTATGACGTGTAACGTATAACGTATAACGTATAACGTATGACGTATAACATATAACGTATAACGTATAATGTATAACGTACAACGTATAACCCACGACGTATAACGTATAACGTATAACGTATAACGTATAACGTATAAAGTTCAACGTATAACGTATAACGTATAACGTATAAAGTTCAACGTATTACGTATAACGTATAACGTATAACGTATAACGTATAACGTATAACGTATAACGTATAACGTATAACGTATAAAGTTCAACGTATAACGTATAACGTATAACGTATAAAGTTCAACGTATAACGTATAACGTATAACGTATAACGTATAACGTATAACGTATATTGTATAACGTATAACGTATAACGTATAACGTATAACGTATAACGTATAACGTATAACGTATAACGTACAGCATATAACGTATAACGAATAACGTATAATGTATAACGTATAACGTATAACCTATAACGTATAACGTATATTGTATAACGTATAACGTATAACGTATAACGTATAACGTATAACGTATAACGTATAACGTATAACGTATAACGTATAACGTATAACGTATAACGTATAACGTATAACGTATAACGTATAACGTATAACGTATAACGTATAACGTATAACGTATAACGTATAACGTATCACGTATGACGTATAACGTATAACGTATAACGTATAACGTATAACGTATAACGTATAACGTATAACGTATAACGTATAACGTATAACGTATAACGTATAACGTATAACGTATAACGTATAACGTATAACGTATAACGTATAACGTATAACGTATAACGTATAACGTATAACGTATAACGTAGAACGTATAACGTATAACGTATAACGTATGACGTATAACGTATGACGTATGACGTATAACGTATAACGTATAACGTATAACGTATAACGTATAACGTATAACGTATAACGTATAACGTATAACGTATAACGTATAACGTATAACGTATAACGTATAACGTATAACGTATAACGTATAACGTATAACGTATAACGTATAACGTATAACGTATTACATATTACGTATGCCGTATAACGTATAACGTATAACGTATAACGTATAACGTATAACTTATAACGTATAACGTATTTCATATTACGTATACCGTATAATGTATATCGTATAACGTAAGACCTATGACGTATAACGTATAACGTATAACGTATAACGTATAACGTATAACGTATAACGTATAACGTATAACGTATAACGTATACCGTATAACGTATAACATATAACGTAAGACCTATGACGTATAACGTATAACGTGTAACGTATAACGTATAACGTATTACATATTACGTATTCCGTATAACGTATAACGTATAACGTAAGACCTATGACGTATAACGTATGACGTATAACGTATAACGTATAACGTATAACGTATAACGTATAACCTATAACGTATAACGTATAACGTATAACGTATAACGTATAACGTATAACGTATAACGTATAACGTATAACGTATAACCTATAACGTATAACGTATAACGTATTACATATTACGTATAACGTATAACGTATAACGTATAACGTATAACCCATGACGTATAACGTATAACGTATAATGTATACCGTATAACGTATGAAGTACAACGTATAACGTATAACGTATAACGTATAACGTATAACGTATAACGTATAACGTATAACGTATAACGTATAACGTATAACGTATAACGTATGACGTATTACGTGTGAGGTACAACGTATAACGTATAACGTATAACGTATAACGTATAACGTATTACATATTACGTATACCGTATAACGTATAACGTATAACGTATAACGTATAACGTATAACGTATAACGTATAACGTATAACGTATAACCTATAACGTATAACGTATTACATATTACGTATACCGTATAATGTATATCGTATAACGTAAGACCTATGACGTATAACGTATAACGTATAACGTATAACGTATAACGTATAACGTATAACGTATAACGTATAACGTATAACGTATAACGTATAACGAATGACGCATAACGTATAACGTATAACGTATAACGTATAACGTATAACGTATAACGTATAACGTATAACGTATAACGTATAACGTATAACGTATAACGTATAACGTATAACGTATAACGTATATCGTATAACGTATAACGTATAACGTATTACATATTACGTATACCGTATAACGTATAACGTATAACGTAAGACCTATGACGTATAACGTATAACGTATAACGTACAACGTATAACGTGTATCGTATAACGTATAACGTATAACGTATAAAGTACAACGTATAACGTATGACGTATAACGTATAACGTATAACGTATAACGTATAACGTATAACGTATAACGTATTACATATTACGTATACCGTATAACTAATAACGTATAACCCATGACGTATAACGTATAACGTATAATGTATAACGTATAACGTATAAAGTACAACGTATAACGTATAACGTATAATGTATAACGTATAACGTATAACCTATAACGTATAACGTATATTGTATAACGTATAACGTATAACGTATAACGTATAACGTATAACGTATAACGTATAACGTATAACGTATAACGTATAACGTATAACGTATAACGTATAACGTATAACGTATAACGTATAACGTATAACGTATAACGTATAACGTATAACGTATAACGTATAACGTATCACGTATGACGTATAACGTATAACGTATAACGTATAACGTATAACGTATAACGTATAACGTATAACGTATAACGTATAACGTATAACGTATAACGTATAACGTATAACGTATAACGTATAACGTATAACGTATAACGTATAACGTATAACGTATAACGTATAACGTATAACGTATAACGTAGAACGTATAACGTATAACGTATAACGTATGACGTATAACGTATGACGTATGACGTATAACGTATAACGTATAACGTATAACGTATAACGTATAACGTATAACGTATAACGTATAACGTATAACGTATAACGTATAACGTATAACGTATAACGTATAACGTATAACGTATAACGTATAACGTATAACGTATAACGTATAACCTATAACGTATAACGTATTACATATTACGTATACCGTATAATGTATATCGTATAACGTAAGACCTATGACGTATAACGTATAACGTATAACGTATAACGTATAACGTATAACGTATAACGTATAACGTATAACGTATAACGTATAACGTATGACGTATAACATATAACGTATAACGTATAATGTATAACGTACAACGTATAACCCACGACGTATAACGTATAACGTATAACGTATAACGTATAACGTATTACATATTACGTATACCGTATAACGTATAACGTATAACGTATAACGTATAACGTATAACGTATAACGTATAACGTATAACGTATAACCTATAACGTATAACGTATTACATATTACGTATACCGTATAATGTATATCGTATAACGTAAGACCTATGACGTATAACGTATAACGTATGAAGTACAACGTATAACGTATAACGTATAACGTATAACGTATAACGTATAACGTATAACGTATAACGTATAACGTATAACGTATAACGTATAACGTATAACGTATGACGTATTACGTGTGACGTACAACGTATAACGTATAACGTATAACGTATAACGTATAACGTATATTGTATTACGTATAACGTATAACGTATAACGTATAACGTATAACGTATAACGTATAACGTATAACGTATAACGTATAACGTATAACGTATAACGTATAACGTATAACGTATAACGTATTACATATTACGTATACCGTATAACGTATAACGTATAACGTATAACGTATAACGTATAACGTATAACGTATAACGTATAACGTATAACCTATAACGTATAACGTATTACATATTACGTATACCGTATAATGTATATCGTATAACGTAAGACCTATGACGTATAACGTATAACGTATAACGTATAACGTATAACGTATAACGTATAACGTATAACGTATAACGTATAACGTATAACGTATAACGAATGACGCATAACGTATAACGTATAACGTATAACGTATAACGTATAACGTATAACGTATAACGTATAACGTATAACGTATAACGTATAACGTATAACGTATAACGTATAACGTATAACGTATATCGTATAACGTATAACGTATAACGTATAACGTATAACGTATATCGTATAACGTATAACGTATAACGTATAACGTATAACGTATAACCTATAACGTATAACGTATAACGTATAACATATAACGTATAACGTATAACGTATAACATATAACGTATAACGTATAACATATAACGTATAACGTATAACGTATAACGTATAACCTATAACGTAAGATCTATGACGTGTAACGTATAACGTATAACGTATAACGTATAACGTATAACGTATAACGTATAACGTATAACGTATAACGTAAACGTATAACGTATAACGTATAACGTTTAACGTATAACGTATAACGTATAACGTATAACGTATAACGTATAACGTATAACGTATAACGGATAACGTATAACCTATAACGTATAACGTATAACGTATAACGTATAACGTATAACGTATAACGTATAACGTATAACGTATAACGTATAACGTATAACGTATAACGTATAACCTATAACGTATAACGTATTACGTATAACGTATAACGTATAACGTATAACGTATAACGTATAACGTATAACGTATAACGTATAACGTATAACGTATAACGTATTACATATTACGTATAACGTATAACGTATAACGTATAACGTATAACCCATGACGTATAACGTATAACGTATAATGTATACCGTATAACGTATGAAGTACAACGTATAACGTATAACGTATAACGTATAACGTATAACGTATAACGTATAACGTATAACGTATAACGTATAACGTATAACGTATAACGTATGACGTATTACGTGTGACGTACAACGTATAACGTATAACGTATAACGTATAACGTATATTGTATTACGTATAACGTATAACGTATAACGTATAACGTATAACGTATAACGTATAACGTATAACGTATAACGTATAACGTATAACGTATAACGTATAACGTATAACGTATAACGTATAACGTATAACTTATAACGTATTACATATTACGTATACCGTATAACGTATAACGTATAACGTATAACGTATAACGTATAACGTATAACGTATAACGTATAACGTATAACGTATAACCTATAACGTATAACGTATTACATATTACGTATACCGTATAATGTATATCGTATAACGTAAGACCTATGACGTATATCGTATAACGTATAACGTATAACGTATAACGTATAACGTATAACGTATAACGTATAACGTATAACGTATAACGAATGACGCATAACGTATAACGTATAACGTATAACGTATAACGTATAACGTATAACGTATAACGTATAACGTATAACGTATAACGTATAACGTATAACGTATAACGTATAACGTATAACGTATATCGTATAACGTATAACGTATAACGTATAACGTATAACGTATAACGTATAACGTATAACGTATAACGTATAACGTATAACCTATAACGTATAACGTATAACGTATAACATATAACGTATAACGTATAACGTATAACATATAACGTATAACGTATAACATATAACGTATAACGTATAACGTATAACGTATAACCTATAACGTAAGATCTATGACGTGTAACGTATAACGTATAACGTATAACGTATAACGTATAACGTATAACGTATAACGTATAACGTATAACGTATAACGTATAACGTAAACGTATAACGTATAACGTATAACGTTTAACGTATAACGTATAACGTATAACGTATAACGTATAACGTATAACGTATAACGTATAACGTATAACGGATAACGTATAACGTATAACGTATAACGTATAACGTATAACGTATAACGTATAACGTATAACGTATAACGTATAACGTATAACGTATAACGTATAACGTATAACGTATGACGTATAACATATAACGTATAACGTATAATGTATAACGTACAACGTATAACCCACGACGTATAACGTATAACGTATAACGTATAACGTATAACGTATAAAGTTCAACGTATAACGTATAACGTATAACGTATAAAGTTCAACGTATTACGTATAACGTATAACGTATAACGTATAACGTATAACGTATAACGTATAACGTATAACGTATAACGTATAAAGTTCAACGTATAACGTATAACGTATAACGTATAAAGTTCAACGTATAACGTATAACGTATAACGTATAACGTATAACGTATAACGTATATTGTATAACGTATAACGTATAACGTATAACGTATAACGTATAACGTATAACGTATAACGTATAACGTACAGCATATAACGTATAACGAATAACGTATAATGTATAACGTATAACGTATAACGTATAACCCATAACGTATAACGTATAACGTATAACATATAACGTATAACGTATAACGTATATCATATAACGTAGAACGTATAACGTATAACGTATAACGTATAACATATAACGTATAACGTATAACGTATAACATACAACGTAGAACGTATAACATATAACGTATAACGTATTACATATTACGTATACCGTATAACGTATAACGTATAACGTATAACGTATAACGTAAGACCTATGACGTATAACGTATAACGTATAACGTATAACGAATAACGTATAACGTATAACGTATAACGTATAACGTATAACGTATAACCTATAACGTATAACGTATTACATATTACGTATACCGTATAATGTATATCGTATAACGTAAGACCTATGACGTATAACGTATAACGTATAACGTATAACGTATAACGTATAACGTATAACGTATAACGTATAACGTATAACGTATAACGTATAACGTATTACATATTACGTATACCGTATAACGTATAACGTATAACGTATAACGTATAACGTATAACGTATAACGTATAACGTATAACGTATAACCTATAACGTATAACGTATTACATATTACGTATACCGTATAATGTATATCGTATAACGTAAGACCTATGACGTATAACGTATAACGTATAACGTATAACGTATAACGTATAACGTATAACGTATAACGTATAACGTATAACGTATAACGTATGACGTATAACATATAACGTATAACGTATAATGTATAACGTACAACGTATAACCCACGACGTATAACGTATAACGTATAACGTATAACGTATAACGTATAAAGTTCAACGTATAACGTATAACGTATAACGTATAAAGTTCAACGTATAACGTATAACGTATAACGTATAACGTATAACGTATAACGTATAACGTATAACGTATAACGTATAACGTATAAAGTTCAACGTATAACGTATAACGTATAACGTATAACGTATAAAGTTCAACGTATAACGTATAACGTATAACGTATAAAGTTCAACGTATAACGTATAACGTATAACGTATAACGTATAACGTATAACGTATATTGTATAACGTATAACGTATAACGTATAACGTATAACGTATAACGTATAACGTATAACGTATAACGTATAACGTATAACGTATAGCATATAACGTATAACGAATAACGTATAATGTATAACGTATAACGTATAACGTATAACCCATAACGTATAACGTATAACGTATAACATATAACGTATAACGTATAACGTATATCATATAACGTAGAACGTATAACGTATAACGTATAACGTATAACATATAACGTATAACGTATAACGTATAACATACAACGTAGAACGTATAACATATAACGTATAACGTATTACATATTACGCATACCGTATAACGTATAACGTATAACGTATAACGTAAGACCTATGACGTATAACGTATAACGTATAACGTATAACGTATAACGTATAACGTATAACGTATAACGTATAACGTATAACGTATAACGTATAACGTATAACGTATAACGTATAACGTATAACGTATAACGTATAACGTATATCGTATAACGTATAACGTATAACGTATAACGTATAACGTATAACGTATAACGTATAACGTATAACGTAGAACGTATAACCTATAACGTATAACGTATAACGTATAACATATAACGTATAACGTATAACGTATAACATATAACGTATAACGTATAACATATAACGTATAACGTATAACGTATAACGTATAACCTATAACGTAAGATCTATGACGTGTAACGTATAACGTATAACGTATAACGTATAACGTAAACGTATAACGTATAACGTATAACGTTTAACGTATAACGTATAACGTATAACGTATAACGTATAACGTATAACGTATAACGTATAACGGATAACGTATAACGTATAACGTATAACGTATAACGTATAACGTATAACGTATAACGTATAACGTATAACGTATAACGTATAACGTATAACGTATAACGTATAACGTATAACGTATGACGTATAACATATAACGTATAACGTATAATGTATAACGTACAACGTATAACCCACGACGTATAACGTATAACGTATAACGTATAACGTATAACGTATAAAGTTCAACGTATAACGTATAACGTATAACGTATAAAGTTCAACGTATAACGTATAACGTATAACGTATAACGTATAACGTATAACGTATAACGTATAACGTATAACGTATAACGTATAAAGTTCAACGTATAACGTATAACGTATAACGTATAAAGTTCAACGTATAACGTATAACGTAGAACGTATAACGTATAACGTATAACGTATAACATATAACGTATATCGTATAACGTATAACATACAACGTAGAGCGTATAACATATAACGTATAACGTATAACCCACGACGTATAACGTATGACGTATAACGTATAACGTATAACGTATAAAGTTCAGCGTATAACGTATAACGTATAACGTATAAAGTTCAACGTATAACGTATAACGTATAACGTATAACGTATAACGTATAATGTATAACGTATAACGTATAAAGTTCAACGTATAACGTATAACGTATAACGTATAACGTATAACGTATAACGTATAACGTATAACGTATAACGTATAACGTATAACGTATAACGTATAAAGTTCAACGTATAACGTATAACGTATAACGTATAACGTATAACGTATAACGTATAACGTATAACGTATAACGTATAACGTATAACGTATAACGTATAACGTATAAGGTACAACGTATAACGTATATCGTATAACGTATAACGTATAACGTATAAAGTACAACGTATAACGTATGACGTATAACGTATAACGTATAACGTATAACGTATAACGTATAACGTATAACGTATTACATATTACGTATACCGTATAACTAATAACGTATAACCCATGACGTATAACGTATAACGTATAATGTATAACGTATAACGTATAAAGTACAACGTATAACGTATAACGTATAACGTATAACGTATAACGTATAACGTATAACCTATAACGTATAACGTATATTGTATAACGTATAACGTATAACGTATAACGTATAATGTATAACGTATAACGTATAACGTATAACGTATAACGTATAACGTATAACGTATAACGTATAACGTATAACGTATAACGTATAACGTATAACGTATAACGTATAACGTATAACGTATAACGTATAACGTATAACGTATGACGTATAACGTATAACGTATAACGTATAACGTATAACGTATAACGTATAACGTATAACGTATAACGTATAACGTATAACGTATAACGTATAACGTATAACGTATAACGTATAACGTATAACGTATAACGTATAACGTATAACGTATAACGTATTACATATTACGTATAACGTATAACGTATAACGTATAACGCATAACCCATGACGTATAACGTATAACGTATAATGTATACCGTATAACGTATGAAGTACAACGTATAACGTATAACGTATAACGTATAACGTATAACGTATAACGTATAACGTATAACGTATAACCCATGACGTATAACGTATAACGTATAATGTATACCGTATAACGTATAACGTATAACGTATAACGTATAACGTATGACGTATGACGTATATCGTATAAGGTGTAACCTACAACGTATAACGTATGACGAATAACATATAACATATAACGTATAATGTATAACGTATAACGTATAACCCACGACGTATAACGTATGACGTATAACGTATAACGTATTACGTATAAAGTTCAGCGTATAACGTATAACGTATAACGTATAAAGTTCAACGTATAACGTATAACGTATAACGTATAACGTATAACGTATAACGTATAACGTATAACGTATAACGTATAAAGTTCAACGTATAACGTATAACGTATAACGTATAACGTATAACGTATAACGTATAACGTATAACGTATAACGTATAACGTATAACGTATAAAGTTCAACGTATAACGTATAACGTATAATAGTTCAACGTATAACGTATAACGCATAACGTATAAAGTTCAACGTATAACGTATAACGTATAACGTATAACGTATAACGTATAACGTATAACGTATAACGTATAACGTATAACGTATAACGTATAAAGTTCAACGTATAACGTATAACGCATAACGTATAAAGTTCAACGTATAACGTATAACGTATAACGTATAACCTATAACGTATAACGTATATTGTATAACGTATAACGTATAATGTATAACGTATAACGTATAACGTATAACGTATAACGTATAACGTATAACGTATAACGTATAACGTATAACGTATAACGTACAACGTATAACGTATAACGTATAACGTATAACGTATAACGTATGACGTATAACGTATGACGTATGACGTATAACGTATAACGTATAACGTATAACGTATAACGTATAACGTATAACGTATAACGTATAACGTATAACGTATAACGTATAACGTATAACGTATAACGTATAACGTATAACGTATAACGTATAACGTATAACGTATAACGTATAACGTATAACGTATAACGTATAACGTATAACGTATAACGTATAACGTATAACGTATAACGTATAACGTATAACGTATAACGTATAACGTATAACGTATAACGTATAACGTATAACGTATAACGTATAACGTATAACGTATAACGTATTACATATTACGTACGCCGTATAACGTATAACGTATAACGTATAACGTATAACGTATAACGTATAACTTATAACGTATAACGTATTACATATTACGTATACCGTATAATGTATATCGTATAACGTAAGACCTATGACGTATAACGTATAACGTATAACGTATAACGTATAACGTATAACGTATAACGTATAACGTATAACGTATAACGTATAACGTATACCGTATAACGTACAACATATAACGTAAGACCTATGACGTATAACGTATAACGTGTAACGTATAACGTATAACGTATTACATATTACGTATTCCGTATAACGTATAACGTATAACGTAAGACCTATGACGTATAACGTATGACGTATAACGTATAACGTATAACGTATAACGTATAACGTATAACCTATAACGTATAACGTATAACGTATAACGTATAACGTATAACGTATAACGTATAACGTATAACGTATAACGTATAACGTATAACGTATAACGTATAACGTATAACGTATAACGTATTACATATTACGTATAACGTATAACGTATAACGTATAACGCATAACCCATGACGTATAACGTATAACGTATAATGTATACCGTATAACGTATGAAGTACAACGTATAACGTATAACGTATAACGTATAACGTATAACGTATAACGTATAACGTATAACGTATAACGTATAACGTATAACGTATAACGTATAACGTATAACGTATGACGTATTACGTGTGACGTACAACGTATAACGTATAACGTAAAACGTATAACGTATAACGTATATTGTATTACGTATAACGTATAACGTATAACGTATAACGTATAACGTATAACGTATAACGTATAACGTATAACGTATAACGTATATCGTATAACGTATAACGTATAACCTATAACGTATAACGTATAACGTATAACATATAACGTATAACGTATAACGTAAAACGTATAAAGTTCAGCGTATAACGTATAACGTATAACGTATAAAGTTCAACGTATAACGTATAACGTATAACGTATAACGCATAACGTATAACGAATGACGCATAACGTATAACGTATAACGTATAACGTATAACGTATAACGTATAACGTATAACGTATAACGTATAACGTATAGCGTATAACGTATAACGTATAACGTATAACGTATAACGTATAACGTATAACGTATAACGTATAACGTATAACGTATAACGTATAACGTATAACGTATAACCCATGACGTATAACGTATAACGTATAATGTATACCGTATAACGTATAACGTATAACGTATAACGTATAATGTATTACGTATGACGTATATCGTATAAGGTGTAACCTACAACGTATAACGTATGACGTATAACATATAACATATAACGTATAATGTATAACGTATAACGTATAACCCACGACGTATAACGTATGACGTATAACGTATAACGTATAACGTATAAAGTTCAGCGTATAACGTATAACGTATAACGTATAAAGTTCAACGTATAACGTATAACGTATAACGTATAACGTATAACGTATAATGTATAACGTATAACGTATAACGTATAACGTGTAACGTATAACGTATAACGTATAACGTATAACGTATAACGTATAACGTATAACGTATAACGTATAACGTATAACGTATAACGTATAACGTATAACGTATAACTTATAACGTATAACGTATAACGTATAACGTATAACGTATAACGTATAACGTATAACGTATTACATATTACGTATGCCGTATAACGTATAACGTATAACGTATAACGTATAACGTATAACTTATAACGTATAACGTATTACATATTACGTATACCGTATAATGTATATCGTATAACGTAAGACCTATGACGTATAACGTATAACGTATAACGTATAACGTATAACGTATAACGTATAACGTATAACGTATACCGTATAACGTATAACATATAACGTAAGACCTATGACGTATAACGTATAACGTGTAACGTATAACGTATAACGTATTACATATTACGTATTCCGTATAACGTATAACGTATAACATATAACGTAAGACCTATGACGTATAACGTATAACGTGTAACGTATAACGTATAACGTATTACATATTACGTATTCCGTATAACGTATAACGTATAACGTAAGACCTATGACGTATAACGTATGACGTATAACGTATAACGTATAACGTATAACGTATAACGTATAACGTATAACCTATAACGTATAACGTATAACGTATAACGTATAACGTATAACGTATAACGTATAACGTATAACGTATAACGTATAACGTATAACGTATAACGTATAACGTATAACGTATAACGTATTACATATTACGTATAACGTATAACGTATAACGTATAACGTATAACCCATGACGAATAACGTATAACGTATAATGTATACCGTATAACGTATGAAGTACAACGTATAACGTATAACGTATAACGTATAACGTATAACGTATAACGTATAACGTATAACGTATAACGTATAACGTATAACGTATAACGTATAACGTATGACGTATTACGTGTGACGTACAACGTATAACGTATAACGTATAACGTATAACGTATAACGTATAACGTATAACGTATAACGTATAACGTATAACGTATAACGTATAACGTATAACGTATAACGCATAACGTATAACGTCTAACGTATAACGTATATTGTATAACGTATAACGTATAACGTATAACGTATAACGTATAACGTATAACGTATAACGTATAACGTATAACGTATAACATATAACGTATAACGTATAACGTATAATGTATAACGTATAACGTATAACGTATAACCTATAACGTATATCGTATAACGTATAACATATAACGTAAAACGTATAACGTATAACATATAACGTATAACATATAACGTATAACGTATAACGTATAACATACAACGTAGAACGTGTAACGTATAACATATAACGTATAACGTATAACGGATAACGTATAACGTATAACGTATAACCTATAACGTAAGATCTTTGACGTATAACGTATAACGTATAACGTATAACGTATAACGTATAACGTATAACGTATAACGTATAACGTATAACGTATAACGTATAACGTATAACGTATAACGTATAACGTATAACGTATGACGTATAACGTATAACGTATAACGTATAACGTATAACGTATAACGTATAACGTATAACGTATAACGTATAACGTATAACGTATAACGTATAACGTATAACGTATAACGTATAACGTATAACGTATAACGTATAACGTATAACGTATAACGTATAACGTATAACGTATAACGTATAACGTATAACGTATAACGTATAACGTATAACGTATGACGTATAACGTATGACGTATGACGTATAACGTATAACGTATAACGTATAACGTATAACGTATAACGTATAACGTATAACGTATAACGTATAACGTATTACGTATAACGTATAACGTATAACGTATAACGTATAACGTATAACGTATAACGTATAACGTATAACGTATAACGTATTACATATTACGTATGCCGTATAACGTATAACGTATAACGTATAACGTATAACGTATAACGTATAACGTATACCGAATAACGTATAACATATAACGTAAGACCTATGACGTATAACGTATAACTTGTAACGTATAACGTATAACGTATTACATATTACGTATTCCGTATAACGTATAACGTATAACGTAAGACCTATGACGTATAACGTATGACGTATAACGTATAACGTATAACGTATAACGTATAACGTATAACATATAACGTATAACGTATAACGTACAACGTATAACGTATAACGTATAACGTATAACGTATAACGTATAACGTATAACGTATAACGTATAACGTATAACGTATAACGTATAACGTATAACGTATTACATATTACGTATAACGTATAACGTATAACGTATAACGTATAACCCATGACGTATAACGTATAACGTATAATGTATACCGTATAACGTATGAAGTACAACGTATAACGTATAACGTATAACGTATAACGTATAACGTATAACGTATAACGTATAACGTATAACGTATAACGTATAACGTATAACGTATGACGTATTACGTGTGACGTACAACGTATAACGTATAACGTATACCGCATAACGTATAACGTATAACGTATAACGTATAACGTATTACATATTACGTATAACGTATAACGTATAACGTATAAGGTATAACCCATGACGTATAACGTATAACGTATAATGTCTAACGTATAACGTATAAAGTACAACGTATAACGTATAACGTATAACGTATAACGTATAACGTATATTGTATAACCTATAACGTACAGCGTATAACGAATAACGTATAACGTATAACGTATAACGTATAACGTATAACGTATGACGTATTACGTGTGACGTACAACGTATAACGTATAACGTATAACATATAACGTATAACGTATAACGTATAACATACAACGTAAAACGTGTAACGTATAACATATAACGTATAACGTATAACGGATAACGTATAACGTATAACGTATAACCTATAACGTAAGATCTATGACGTATAACGTATAACGTATAACGTATAACGTATAACGTATAACGTATAACGTATAACGTATAACGTATAACGTATAACGTATAACGTATAACGTATAACGTATAACGTATAACGTATAACGTATAACGTATAACGTATAACGTATAACGTATAACGTATAACGTATAACGTATAACGTATAACGTATTACGTATAACGTATAACGTATAACGTATAACGTATAACGTATAACGTATAACGTATAACGTATAACGTATAACGTATAACGTATAACGTATAACGTATAACGTATAACGTATAACGTATAACGTATAACGTATAACGTATAACGTATAACGTATAACGTATGACGTATAACGTATGACGTATGACGTATAACGTATAACGTATAACGTATAACGTATAACGTATAACGTATAACGTATAACGTATAACGTATAACGTATAACGTATAACGTATAACGTATAACGTATAACGTATAACGTATAACGTATAACGTATAACGTATAACGTATAACGTATAACGTATAACGTATAACGTATTACATATTACGTATGCCGTATAACGTATAACGTATAACGTATAACGTATAACGTATAACGTATAACGTATAACGTATAACTTATAACGTATAACGTATTACATATTACGTATACCGTATAATGTATATCGTATAACGTAAGACCTATGACGTATAACGTATAACGTATAACGTATAACGTATAACGTATAACGTATAACGTATAACGTATAACGTATAACGTATACCGAATAACGTATAACATATAACGTAAGACCTATGACGTATAACGTATAACGTGTAACGTATAACGTATAACGTATTACATATTACGTATTCCGTATAACGTATAACGTATAACGTAAGACCTATGACGTATAACGTATGACGTATAACGTATAACGTATAACGTATAACGTATAACGTATAACATATAACGTATAACGTATAACGTACAACGTATAACGTATAACGTATAACGTATAACGTATAACGTATAACGTATAACGTATAACGTATAACGTATAACGTATAACGTATAACGTATTACATATTACGTATAACGTATAACGTATAACGTATAACGTATAACCCATGACGTATAACGTATAAAGTACAACGTATAACGTATAACGTATAACGTATAACGTATAACGTATATTGTATAACCTATAACGTACAACGTATAACGAATAACGTATAACGTATAACGTATAACGTATAACGTATAACGTATGACGTATTACGTGTGACGTACAACGTATAACGTATAACGTATAACGTATAACGTATAACGTATAACGTATAACGTATAACGTATAACGTATGACGTATTACGTGTGACGTACAACGTATAACGTATAACGTATACCGTATAACGTATAACGTATAACGTATAACGTATAACGTATTACATATTACGTATAACGTATAACGTATAACGTATAAGGTATAACCCATGACGTATAACGTATAACGTATAATGTCTAACGTATAACGTATAAAGTACAACGTATAACGTATAACGTATAACGTATAACGTATAACGTATAACGTATATTGTATAACCTATAACGTACGACGTATAACGAATAACGTATAACGTATAACGTATAACGTATAACGTATAACGTATGACGTATTACGTGTGACGTACAACGTATAACGTATAACGTATAACATATAACGTATAACGTATAACGTATAACATACAACGTAAAACGTGTAACGTATAACATATAACGTATAACGTATAACGGATAACGTATAACGTATAACGTATAACCTATAACGTAAGATCTATGACGTATAACGTATAACGTATAACGTATAACGTATAACGTATAACGTATAACGTATAACGTATAACGTATAACGTATAACGTATAACGTATAACGTATAACGTATAACGTATAACGTATAACGTATAACGTATAACGTATAACGTATAACGTATAACGTATAACGTATAACGTATAACGTATAACGTATAACGTATAACGTATAACGTATAACGTATAACGTATAACGTATAACGTATAACGTATAACGTATAACGTATAACGTATAACGTATAACGTATAACGTATAACGTATAACGTATAACGTATAACGTATAACGTATAACGTATAACGTATAACGTATAACGTATGACGTATAACGTATGACGTATGACGTATAACGTATAACGTATAACGTATAACGTATAACGTATAACGTATAACGTATAACGTATAACGTATAACGTATAACGTATAACGTATAACGTATAACGTATAACGTATAACGTATAACGTATAACGTATAACGTATAACGTATAACGTATAACGTATAACGTATAACGTATAACGTATAACGTATTACATATTACGTATGCCGTATAACGTATGCCGTATAACGTATAACGTATAACGTATAACGTATAACGTATAACGTATAACGTATAACGTATAACGTATAACGTATAACTTATAACGTATAACGTATTACATATTACGTATACCGTATAATGTATATCGTATAACGTAAGACCTATGACGTATAACGTATAACGTATAACGTATAACGTATAACGTATAACGTATAACGTATAACGTATAACGTATAACGTATACCGAATAACGTATAACATATAACGTAAGACCTATGACGTATAACGTATAACGTGTAACGTATAACGTATAACGTATTACATATTACGTATTCCGTATAACGTATAACGTATAACGTAAGACCTATGACGTATAACGTATGACGTATAACGTATAACGTATAACGTATAACGTATAACGTATAACATATAACGTATAACGTATAACGTACAACGTATAACGTATAACGTATAACGTATAACGTATAACGTATAACGTATAACGTATAACGTATAACGTATAACGTATAACGTATAACGTATTACATATTACGTATAACGTATAACGTATAACGTATAACGTATAACCCATGACGTATAACGTATAAAGTACAACGTATAACGTATAACGTATAACGTATAACGTATAACGTATATTGTATAACCTATAACGTACAACGTATAACGAATAACGTATAACGTATAACGTATAACGTATAACGTATAACGTATGACGTATTACGTGTGACGTACAACGTATAACGTATAACGTGTAACGTATAACGTATAACGTATAACCCACGACGTATAACGTATGACGTATAACGTATAACGTATAACGTATAAAGTTCAGCGTATAACGTATAACGTATAAGGTATAACCCATGACGTATAACGTATAAAGTTCAACGTATAACGTATAACGTATAACGTATAACGCATAACGTATAACGAATGACGCATAACGTATAACGTATAACGTATAACGTATAACGTATAACGTATAACGTATAACGTATAACGTATAACGTATAACGTATAACGTATAACGTATAACGTATAACGTATAACGTATAACGTATAACGTATAACGTATAACGTATAACGTATAACCCATGACGTATAACGTATAACGTATAATGTATACCGTATAACGTATAACGTATAACGTATAACGTATAACGTATGACGTATGACGTATATCGTATAAGGTGTAACCTACAACGTATAACGTATGACGTATAACATATAACATATAACGTATAATGTATAACGTATAACGTATAACCCACGACGTATAACGTATGACGTATAACGTATAACGTATAACGTATAAAGTTCAGCGTATAACGTATAACGTATAACGTATAAAGTTCAACGTATAACGTATAACGTATAACGTATAACGTATAACGTATAACGTATAACGTATGACGTATAACGTATAAAGTTCAACGTATAACGTATAACGTACAACGTATAACGTATAACGTATAACGTATAACGTATAACGTATAACGTATAACGTATAACGTATAACGTATAACGTATAACGTATAACGTATAACGTATAACGTATAACGTATAACGTATAACGTATAACGTATAACGTATAACGTATGACGTATATCGTATAAGGTGTAACCTACAACGTATAACGTATGACGCATAACATATAACGTATAACGTATAATGTATAACGTATACCGTATAACCCACGACGTATAACGTATGACGTATAACGTATAACGTATAACGTATAAAGTTCAACGTATAACGTGTAACGTATAAAGTTCAACGTATAACGTATAACCTATAACGTATAAAGTTCAACGTATAACGTATAACGTATAACGTATAACGTATAACGTATAACGTATAACGTATAACGTATAACATATAACGTATAACGTATAACGTATAAAGTTCAACGTATAACGTATAACGTATAACGTATAAAGTTCAACGTATAACGTATAACGTATAACGTATAACGTATAACGTATAACGTATAACGTATAACGTATAACGTATAACGTATAACGTATAACGTATAACGTATAACGTATAACGTATAACGTATAACGTATAACGTATAACGTATAACGTATAACGTATAACGTATAACGTATACCGAATAACGTATAACATATAACGTAAGACCTATGACGTATAACGTATAACGTGTAACGTATAACGTATAACGTATTACATATTACGTATTCCGTATAACGTATAACGTATAACGTAAGACCTATGACGTATAACGTATGACGTATAACGTATAACGTATAACGTATAACGTATAACGTATAACATATAACGTATAACGTATAACGTACAACGTATAACGTATAACGTATAACGTATAACGTATAACGTATAACGTATAACGTATAACGTATAACGTATAACGTATAACGTATAACGTATTACATATTACGTATAACGTATAACGTATAACGTATAACGTATAACCCATGACGTATAACGTATAAAGTACAACGTATAACGTATAACGTATAACGTATAACGTATAACGTATATTGTATAACCTATAACGTACAACGTATAACGAATAACGTATAACGTATAACGTATAACGTATAACGTATAACGTATGACGTATTACGTGTGACGTACAACGTATAACGTATAACGTATAACGTATAACGTATAACGTATAACGTATAACGTATAACGTATAACGTATGACGTATTACGTGTGACGTACAACGTATAACGTATAACGTATACCGTATAACGTATAACGTATAACGTATAACGTATAACGTATTACATATTACGTATAACGTATAACGTATAACGTATAAGGTATAACCCATGACGTATAACGTATAACGTATAATGTCTAACGTATAACGTATAAAGTACAACGTATAACGTATAACGTATAACGTATAACGTATAACGTATATTGTATAACCTATAACGTACAACGTATAACGAATAACGTATAACGTATAACGTATAACGTATAACGTATAACGTATGACGTATTACGTGTGACGTACAACGTATAACGTATAACGTATAACATATAACGTATAACGTATAACGTATAACGTATAACGTATAACGTATAACGTATAACGTATAACGTATAACGTATAACGTATAACGTATAACGTATAACGTATAACGTATAACGTATAACGTATAACGTATAACGTATAACGTATAACGTATAACGTATAACGTATAACGTATAACGTATGACGTATGACGTATGACGTATAACGTATAACGTATAACGTATAACGTATAACGTATAACGTATAACGTATGACGTATAACGTATGACGTATGACGTATAACGTATAACGTATAACGTATAACGTATAACGTATAACGTATAACGTATAACGTATAACGTATAACGTATAACGTATAACGTATAACGTATAACGTATAACGTATAACGTATAACGTATAACGTATAACGTATAACGTATAACGTATAACGTATAACGTATAACGTATAACGTATTACATATTACGTATGCCGTATAACGTATGCCGTATAACGTATAACGTATAACGTATAACGTATAACGTATAACGTATAACGTATAACGTATAACGTATAACGTATAACTTATAACGTATAACGTATTACATATTACGTATACCGTATAATGTATATCGTATAACGTAAGACCTATGACGTATAACGTATAACGTATAACGTATAACGTATAACGTATAACGTATAACGTATAACGTATAACGTATAACGTATACCGAATAACGTATAACATATAACGTAAGACCTATGACGTATAACGTATAACGTGTAACGTATAACGTATAACGTATTACATATTACGTATTCCGTATAACGTATAACGTATAACGTAAGACCTATGACGTATAACGTATGACGTATAACGTATAACGTATAACGTATAACGTATAACGTATAACATATAACGTATAACGTATAACGTACAACGTATAACGTATAACGTATAACGTATAACGTATAACGTATAACGTATAACGTATAACGTATAACGTATAACGTATAACGTATAACGTATTACATATTACGTATAACGTATAACGTATAACGTATAACGTATAACCCATGACGTATAACGTATAAAGTACAACGTATAACGTATAACGTATAACGTATAACGTATAACGTATATTGTATAACCTATAACGTAGAACGTATAACGAATAACGTGTAACGTATAACGTATAACGTATAACGTATAACGTATGACGTATTACGTGTGACGTACAACGTATAACGTATAACGTGTAACGTATAACGTATAACGTATAACCCACGACGTATAACGTATGACGTATAACGTATAACGTATAACGTATAAAGTTCAGCGTATAACGTATAACGTATAAGGTATAACCCATGACGTATAACGTATAAAGTTCAACGTATAACGTATAACGTATAACGTATAACGCATAACGTATAACGAATGACGCATAACGTATAACGTATAACGTATAACGTATAACGTATAACGTATAACGTATAACGTATAACGTATAACGTATAACGTATAACGTATAACGTATAACGTATAACGTATAACGTATAACGTATAACGTATAACGTATAACGTATAACCCATGACGTATAACGTATAACGTATAATGTATACCGTATAACGTATAACGTATAACGTATAACGTATAACGTATGACGTATGACGTATATCGTATAAGGTGTAACCTACAACGTATAACGTATGACGTATAACATATAACATATAACGTATAATGTATAACGTATAACGTATAACCCACGACGTATAACGTATGACGTATAACGTATAACGTATAACGTATAAAGTTCAGCGTATAACGTATAACGTATAACGTATAAAGTTCAACGTATAACGTATAACGTATAACGTATAACGTATAACGTATAACGTATAACGTATGACGTATAACGTATAAAGTTCAACGTATAACGTATAACGTACAACGTATAACGTATAACGTATAACGTATAACGTATAACGTATAACGTATAACGTATAACGTATAACGTATAACGTATAACGTATAACGTATAACGTATAACGTATAACGTATAACGTATAACGTATAACGTATAACGTATAACGTATGACGTATATCGTATAAGGTGTAACCTACAACGTATAACGTATGACGCATAACATATAACGTATAACGTATAATGTATAACGTATACCGTATAACCCACGACGTATAACGTATGACGTATAACGTATAACGTATAACGTATAAAGTTCAACGTATAACGTGTAACGTATAAAGTTCAACGTATAACGTATAACCTATAACGTATAAAGTTCAACGTATAACGTATAACGTATAACGTATAACGTATAACGTATAACGTATAACGTATAACATATAACGTATAACGTATAACGTATAAAGTTCAACGTATAACGTATAACGTATAACGTATAAAGTTCAACGTATAACGTATAACGTATAACGTATAACGTATAACGTATAACGTATAACGTATAACGTATAACGTATAACGTATAACGTATAACGTATAACGTATAACGTATAACGTATAACGTATAACGTATAACGTATAACGTATAACGTATAACGTATAACGTATTACATATTACGTATGCCGTATAACGTATAACGTATAACGTATAACGTATAACGTATAACGTATAACGTATAACGTATAACTTATAACGTATAACGTATTACATATTACGTATACCGTATAATGTATATCGTATAACGTAAGACCTATGACGTATAACGTATAACGTATAACGTATAACGTATAACGTATAACGTATAACGTATAACGTATAACGTATAACGTATACCGAATAACGTATAACATATAACGTAAGACCTATGACGTATAACGTATAACGTGTAACGTATAACGTATAACGTATTACATATTACGTATTCCGTATAACGTATAACGTATAACGTAAGACCTATGACGTATAACGTATGACGTATAACGTATAACGTATAACGTATAACGTATAACGTATAACATATAACGTATAACGTATAACGTACAACGTATAACGTATAACGTATAACGTATAACGTATAACGTATAACGTATAACGTATAACGTATAACGTATAACGTATAACGTATAACGTATTACATATTACGTATAACGTATAACGTATAACGTATAACGTATAACCCATGACGTATAACGTATAAAGTACAACGTATAACGTATAACGTATAACGTATAACGTATAACGTATATTGTATAACCTATAACGTACAACGTATAACGAATAACGTATAACGTATAACGTATAACGTATAACGTATAACGTATGACGTATTACGTGTGACGTACAACGTATAACGTATAACGTGTAACGTATAACGTATAACGTATAACCCACGACGTATAACGTATGACGTATAACGTATAACGTATAACGTATAAAGTTCAGCGTATAACGTATAACGTATAAGGTATAACCCATGACGTATAACGTATAAAGTTCAACGTATAACGTATAACGTATAACGTATAACGCATAACGTATAACGAATGACGCATAACGTATAACGTATAACGTATAACGTATAACGTATAACGTATAACGTATAACGTATAACGTATAACGTATAACGTATAACGTATAACGTATAACGTATAACGTATAACGTATAACGTATAACGTATAACGTATAACGTATAACGTATAACGTATAACCCATGACGTATAACGTATAACGTATAATGTATACCGTATAACGTATAACGTATAACGTATAACGTATAACGTATGACGTATGACGTATATCGTATAAGGTGTAACCTACAACGTATAACGTATGACGTATAACATATAACATATAACGTATAATGTATAACGTATAACGTATAACCCACGACGTATAACGTATGACGTATAACGTATAACGTATAACGTATAAAGTTCAGCGTATAACGTATAACGTATAACGTATAAAGTTCAACGTATAACGTATAACGTATAACGTATAACGTATAACGTATAACGTATAACGTATGACGTATAACGTATAAAGTTCAACGTATAACGTATAACGTACAACGTATAACGTATAACGTATAACGTATAACGTATAACGTATAACGTATAACGTATAACGTATAACGTATAACGTATAACGTATAACGTATAACGTATAACGTATAACGTATAACGTATAACGTATAACGTATAACGTATAACGTATAACGTATGACGTATATCGTATAAGGTGTAACCTACAACGTATAACGTATGACGCATAACATATAACGTATAACGTATAATGTATAACGTATACCGTATAACCCACGACGTATAACGTATGACGTATAACGTATAACGTATAACGTATAAAGTTCAACGTATAACGTGTAACGTATAAAGTTCAACGTATAACGTATAACCTATAACGTATAAAGTTCAACGTATAACGTATAACGTATAACGTATAACGTATAACGTATAACGTATAACGTATAACATATAACGTATAACGTATAACGTATAAAGTTCAACGTATAACGTATAACGTATAACGTATAAAGTTCAACGTATAACGTATAACGTATAACGTATAACGTATAACGTATAACGTATATTGTATAACGTATAACGTATAACGTATAACGTATAACGTATAACGTATAACGTATAACGTATAACGTATAACGTATAACATATAACGTATAACGTATAACGTATAATGTATAACGTATAACGTATAACGTATAACCCATAACGTATATCGTATAACGTATAACATATAACGTATAACGTATAACGTATAACGTATAACATATAACGTAGAACGTATAACGTATAACGTATAACGTATAACATATAACGTATAACGTATAACGTATAACATACAACGTAGAACGTGTAACGTATAACATATAACGTATAACGTATAACGGATAACGTATAACGTATAACGTATAACCTATAACGTAAGATCTATGACGTATAACGTATAACGTATAACGTATAACGTATAACGTATAACGTATAACGTATAACGTATAACGTATAACGTATAACGTAAACGTATAACGTATAACGTATAACGTATAACGTATAACGTATAACGTATAACGTATAACGTATAACGTATAACGTATAACGTATAACGTATAACGTATAACTTATAACGTATAACGTATAACGTATAATGTATAACGTATAACGTATAACGTATAACCTATAACGTATTACATATTACGTATACCGTATAACGTATAACGTATAACGTATAACATATAACGTAAAACGTATAACGTATAACGTATAACGTATAACGTATAACGTATTACATATTACGTATACCGTATAACGTAAAACGTATAACGTAAGACCTATGACGTATAACGTATAACGTATATTGTATAACGTATAACGTGTAAGGTATAACGTATAACGTATAACATATAACGTATAACGTATAACGTATAACGTATAACGTATAACGTATAACGTATAACGTATAACGTATAACGTATAACGTGTAACGTATAACGTATAATGTATAACGTATAACGTATAACGTATAACGTATAATGTATAACGTATAACGTATAACGTATAACGTATAACCTATAACGTATAACGTATAACGTATAACGTATAACATATAACGTATAACGTATAACGTATAACGTATAACATATAACGTAAAACGTATAATGTATAACGTATAACGTATAACGTATAACGTATAGCGTATAACGTTTAACGTATAACGTATAACGTATAACGTATAACGTATAACGTATAACGTATAACGTATTACATATTACGTATACCGTATAACGTATAACGTATAACGTATAACGTATAACGTATAACGTATAACGTATAACGTATAACGTATAACGTATAACGTATAACGTATAACGTATAACGTATAACCTATAACGTATAACGTATAACGTATAACATATAACGTATAACGTATAACGTATAACGTATAACGTATAACGTATAACGTATAACGTATAACGTATGACGTATATCGTATAAGGTGTAACCTACAACGAATAACGTATGACGTATAACGTATAACGTATAACGTATGACGTATATCGTATAAGGTGTAACCTACAACGTATAACGTATGACGTATAACATATAACGTATAACGTATAATGTATAACGTATAACGTATAACCCACGACGTATAACGTATAACCCACGACGTATAACGTATAACGTATAACGTATAACGTATAACGTATAACGTATAAAGTTCAACGTATAACGTATAACGTATAAATTATAACGTATAACGTATAAAGTTCAACGAATAACGTATAACGTATAACGTATAAAGTTCAACGTATAACGTATAACGTATAACGTATAACGTATAACGTATAACGTATATTGTATAACGTATAACGTATAACGTATAACGTATAACGTATAACGTATAACATATAACGTATAACGTATAACGTATAACGTATAACGTATAACGTATAACGTATAACGTATAACGTATAACGTATAACGTATAACGTATAACGTATAACGTGTAACCTATAACGTATAACGTATATCGTATAACATATAACGTATAACGTATATCGTATAACATATAACGTATAACGTATAACGTATAACGTATAACGTATAACATATAACGTAAGACCTATGACGTATAACGTATAACGTATAACGTATAACGTATAACGTATAACGTATAACGTATAACGTATAACGTATAACGTATAACGTATAACGTATAACGTATAACGTATAACGTATAACGTATAACGTATAACGTATAACTTATAACGTATAACGTATAACGTATAACGTATAACGTATAACGTGTAACGTATAACGTGTAACGTATAACGTGTAACGTATAACGTGTAACGTATAACGTATAACGTATAACGTATAACGTATAACGTATAACGTATAACGTATAACGTATAACGCATAACGTATAACGTATAACGTATAACGTATAACGTATAACCTATAACGTATAACGTATAACGTATAACGTATAACGTATAACGTAGAACGGATAACGTATAACGTATAACGTATAACGTATAACGTATAACGTATAACGTATAACGTATAACGTATAACGTATAACGGATAACGTATAACGTATAACGGATAACGCATTACGTATAACGTATAACGTATAACGTATAACGGATGACGTAACACGTATAACGTATAACGTATACCGCATAACGTATAACGTATAACGTATAACGTATAACGTATAACGTATAAAGTTCAACGAATAACGTATAACGTATAACGTATAAAGTCCAACGTATAACGTATAACGTATAACGTATAACGTATAACGTATAACGTATAAAGTTCAACGTTTAACGTATAACGTATAACGTATAATGTATAACGTATAACGTATAACGTATAACGTATAATGTATACCGTATAACGTATGAAGTACAACGTATAACGTATAACGTATAACGTATAACGTATAACGTATAACGTATAACGTATAACGTATAACGTATAACGTATAACGTATAACGTATAACGTATAACGTATGACGTATTACGTGTGACGTACAACGTATAACGTATAACGTGTAACGTATAACGTATAACGTATAACCCACGACGTATAACGTATGACGTATAACGTATAACGTATAACGTATAAAGTTCAGCGTATAACGTATAACGTATAAGGTATAACCCATGACGTATAACGTATAAAGTTCAACGTATAACGTATAACGTATAACGTATAACGCATAACGTATAACGAATGACCCATAACGTATAACGTATAACGTATAACGTATAACGTATAACGTATAACGTATAACGTATAACGTATAACGTATAACGTATAACGTATAACGTATAACGTATAACGTATAACGTATAACCTATAACGTATAACGTATTACATATTACGTATAACGTATAACGTATAACGTATAAGGTATAACCCATGACGTATAACGTATAACGTATAATGTCTAACGTATAACGTATAAAGTACAACGTATAACGTATAACGTATAACGTATAACGTATAACGTATATTGTATAACCTATAACGTACAACGTATAACGAATAACGTATAACGTATAACGTATAACGTATAACGTATAACGTATGACGTATTACGTGTGACGTACAACGTATAACGTATAACGTGTAACGTATAACGTATAACGTATAACCCACGACGTATAACGTATGACGTATAACGTATAACGTATAACGTATAAAGTTCAGCGTATAACGTATAACGTATAAGGTATAACCCATGACGTATAACGTATAAAGTTCAACGTATAACGTATAACGTATAACGTATAACGCATAACGTATAACGAATGACCCATAACGTATAACGTATAACGTATAACGTATAACGTATAACGTATAACGTATAACGTATAACGTATAACGTATAACGTATAACGTATAACGTATAACGTATAACGTATAACGTATAACGTATAACGTATAACGTATAACGTATAACGTATAACGTATAACCCATGACGTATAACGTATAACGTATAATGTATACCGTATAACGTATAACGTATAACGTATAACGTATAACGTATGACGTATGACGTATATCGTATAAGGTGTAACCTACAACGTATAACGTATGACGTATAACATATAACATATAACGTATAATGTATAACGTATAACGTATAACCCACGACGTATAACGTATGACGTATAACGTATAACGTATAACGTATAAAGTTCAGCGTATAACGTATAACGTATAACGTATAAAGTTCAACGTATAACGTATAACGTATAACGTATAACGTATAACGTATAACGTATGACGTATAACGTATAAAGTTCAACGTATAACGTATAACGTACAACGTATAACGTATAACGTATAACGTATAACGTATAACGTATAACGTATAACGTATAACGTATAACGTATAACGTATAACGTATAACGTATAACGTATAACGTATAACGTATAACGTATAACGTATAACGTATGACGTATATCGTATAAGGTGTAACCTACAACGTATAACGTATGACGTATAACATATAACGTATAACGTATAATGTATAACGTATACCGTATAACCCACGACGTATAACGTATGACGTATAACGTATAACGTATAACGTATAAAGTTCAACGTATAACGTGTAACGTATAAAGTTCAACGTATAACGTATAACCTATAACGTATAAAGTTCAACGTATAACGTATAACGTATAACGTATAACGTATAACGTATAACGTATAACGTATAACATATAACGTATAACGTATAACGTATAAAGTTCAACGTATAACGTATAACGTATAACGTATAAAGTTCAACGTATAACGTATAACGTATAACGTATAACGTATAACGTATAACGTATATTGTATAACGTATAACGTATAACGTATAACGTATAACGTATAACGTATAACGTATAACGTATAACGTATAACATATAACGTATAACGTATAACGTATAATGTATAACGTATAACGTATAACGTATAACCCATAACGTATATCGTATAACGTATAACATATAACGTATAACGTATAACGTATAACGTATAACATATAACGTAGAACGTATAACGTATAACGTATAACGTATAACATATAACGTATAACGTATAACGTATAACATACAACGTAGAACGTGTAACGTATAACATATAACGTATAACGTATAACGGATAACGTATAACGTATAACGTATAACCTATAACGTAAGATCTATGACGTATAACGTATAACGTATAACGTATAACGTATAACGTATAACGTATAACGTATAACGTATAACGTATAACGTATAACGTAAACGTATAACGTATAACGTATAACGTATAACGTATAACGTATAACGTATAACGTATAACGTATAACGTATAACGTATAACGTATAACGTATAACTTATAACGTATAACGTACAACGTATAATGTATAACGTATAACGTATAACGTATAACCTATAACGTATTACATATTACGTATACCGTATAACGTATAACGTATAACGTATAACATATAACGTAAAACGTATAACGTATAACGTATAACGTATAACGTATAACGTATTACATATTACGTATACCGTATAACGTAAAACGTATAACGTAAGACCTATGACGTATAACGTATAACGTATATTGTATAACGTATAACGTGTAAGGTATAACGTATAACGTATAACATATAACGTATAACGTATAACGTATAACGTATAACGTATAACGTATAACGTATAACGTATAACGTATAACGTATAACGTGTAACGTATAACGTATAATGTATAACGTATAACGTATAACGTATAACGTATAATGTATAACGTATAACGTATAACGTATAACGTATAACCTATAACGTATAACGTATAACGTATAACGTATAACATATAACGTATAACGTATAACGTATAACGTATAACATATAACGTAAAACGTATAATGTATAACGTATAACGTATAACGTATAACGTATAACGTATAGCGTATAACGTTTAACGTATAACGTATAACGTATAACGTATAACGTATAACGTATAACGTATAACGTATTACATATTACGTATACCGTATAACGTATAACGTATAACGTATAACGTATAACGTATAACGTATAACGTATAACGTATAACGTATAACGTATAACGTATAACGTATAACGTATAACGTATAACGTATAACGTATAACGGATAACGTATAACGTATAACGTATAACCTATAACGTAAGATCTATGACGTATAACGTATAACGTATAACGTATAACGTATAACGTATAACGTATAACGTATAACGTATAACGTATAACGTATAACGTAAACGTATAACGTATAACGTATAACGTATAACGTATAACGTATAACGTATAACGTATGACGTATGACGTATATCGTATAAGGTGTAACCTACAACGTATAACGTATGACGTATAACATATAACATATAACGTATAATGTATAACGTATAACGTATAACCCACGACGTATAACGTATGACGTATAACGTATAACGTATAACGTATAAAGTTCAGCGTATAACGTATAACGTATAACGTATAAAGTTCAACGTATAACGTATAACGTATAACGTATAACGTATAACGTATAACGTATGACGTATAACGTATAAAGTTCAACGTATAACGTATAACGTACAACGTATAACGTATAACGTATAACGTATAACGTATAACGTATAACGTATAACGTATAACGTATAACGTATAACGTATAACGTATAACGTATAACGTATAACGTATAACGTATAACGTATAACGTATAACGTATAACGTATGACGTATATCGTATAAGGTGTAACCTACAACGTATAACGTATGACGTATAACATATAACGTATAACGTATAATGTATAACGTATACCGTATAACCCACGACGTATAACGTATGACGTATAACGTATAACGTATAACGTATAAAGTTCAACGTATAACGTGTAACGTATAAAGTTCAACGTATAACGTATAACCTATAACGTATAAAGTTCAACGTATAACGTATAACGTATAACGTATAACGTATAACGTATAACGTATAACGTATAACATATAACGTATAACGTATAACGTATAAAGTTCAACGTATAACGTATAACGTATAACGTATAACGTATAAAGTTCAACGTATAACGTATAACGTATAACGTATAACGTATAACGTATAACGTATATTGTATAACGTATAACGTATAACGTATAACGTATAACCTATAACGTATAACGTATAACGTATAACGTATAACATATAACGTATAACGTATAACGTATAATGTATAACGTATAACGTATAACGTATAACCCATAACGTATATCGTATAACGTATAACATATAACGTATAACGTATAACGTATAACGTATAACATATAACGTAGAACGTATAACGTATAACGTATAACGTATAACATATAACGTATAACGTATAACGTATAACATACAACGTAGAACGTGTAACGTATAACATATAACGTATAACGTATAACGGATAACGTATAACGTATAACGTATAACCTATAACGTAAGATCTATGACGTATAACGTATAACGTATAACGTATAACGTATAACGTATAACGTATAACGTATAACGTATAACGTATAACGTATAACGTAAACGTATAACGTATAACGTATAACGTATAACGTATAACGTATAACGTATAACGTATAACGTATAACGTATAACGTATAACGTATAACGTATAACTTATAACGTATAACGTATAACGTATAATGTATAACGTATAACGTATAACGTATAACCTATAACGTATTACATATTACGTATACCGTATAACGTATAACGTATAACGTATAACATATAACGTAAAACGTATAACGTATAACGTATAACGTATAACGTATAACGTATTACATATTACGTATACCGTATAACGTAAAACGTATAACGTAAGACCTATGACGTATAACGTATAACGTATATTGTATAACGTATAACGTGTAAGGTATAACGTATAACGTATAACATATAACGTATAACGTATAACGTATAACGTATAACGTATAACGTATAACGTATAACGTATAAC
Source organism: Ptiloglossa arizonensis (assembly GCF_051014685.1). Taxonomy (NCBI): domain Eukaryota; kingdom Metazoa; phylum Arthropoda; class Insecta; order Hymenoptera; family Colletidae; genus Ptiloglossa; species Ptiloglossa arizonensis. The sequence goes on along the minus strand of NW_027478879.1, from coordinate 278,693 downwards.
GTATAACGTATAACGTGTAACGTATAACGTATAATGTATAACGTATAACGTATAACGTATAACGTATAATGTATAACGTATAACGTATAACGTATAACGTATAACCTATAACGTATAACGTATAACGTATAACGTATAACATATAACGTATAACGTATAACGTATAACGTATAACATATAACGTAAAACGTATAATGTATAACGTATAACGTATAACGTATAACGTATAACGTATAGCGTATAACGTTTAACGTATAACGTATAACGTATAACGTATAACGTATAACGTATAACGTATAACGTATTACATATTACGTATACCGTATAACGTATAACGTATAACGTATAACGTATAACGTATAACGTATAACGTATAACGTATAACGTATAACGTATAACGTATAACGTATAACGTATAACGTATAACCTATAACGTATAACGTATAACGTATAACATATAACGTATAACGTATAACGTATAACGTATAACGTATAACGTATAACGTATAACGTATAACGTATGACGTATATCGTATAAGGTGTAACCTACAACGTATAACGTATGACGTATAACGTATAACGTATAACGTATGACGTATATCGTATAAGGTGTAACCTACAACGTATAACGTATGACGTATAACATATAACGTATAACGTATAATGTATAACGTATAACGTATAACCCACGACGTATAACGTATAACCCACGACGTATAACGTATAACGTATAACGTATAACGTTTAACGTATAACGTATAAAGTTCAACGTATAACGTATAACGTATAAATTATAACGTATAACGTATAAAGTTCAACGAATAACGTATAACGTATAACGTATAAAGTTCAACGTATAACGTATAACGTATAACGTATAACGTATAACGTATAACGTATATTGTATAACGTATAACGTATAACGTATAACGTATAACGTATAACGTATAACATATAACGTATAACGTATAACGTATAACGTATAACGTATAACGTATAACGTATAACGTATAACGTATAACGTATAACGTATAACGTGTAACCTATAACGTATAACGTATATCGTATAACATATAACGTATAACGTATATCGTATAACATATAACGTATAACGTATAACGTATAACGTATAACGTATAACCTATAACGTAAGACCTATGACGTATAACGTATAACGTATAACGTATAACGTATAACGTATAACGTATAACGTATAACGTATAACGTATAACGTATAACGTATAACGTATAACGTATAACGTATAACGTATAACGTATAACGTATAACGTATAACTTATAACGTATAACGTATAACGTATAACGTATAACGTATAACGTGTAACGTATAACGTGTAACGTATAACGTGTAACGTATAACGTGTAACGTATAACGTATAACGTATAACGTATAACGTATAACGTATAACGTATAACGTATAACGTATAACGTATAACGTATAACGTATAACGTATAACGTATAACGTATAACGTATAACGTATAACGTATAACGTATAACGTATAACGTATAACGTATAACGTATAACGTATAACGTATAACGTATAACATATAACGTATAACGTATAACGTATAACGCATAACCTATAACCTATAACGTAAGACCTATGACGTATAACGTATAACCTATAACGTATAACGTATAACGTATAACGTATAACGTATAACGTATAACGTATAACGTATAACGTATAACGTATAACGTATAACGTATAACATATAACGTATAACGTATAACGTGTAACGTATAACGTATATCATATAACGTATAACGTATAACGTGTAACGTATAACGTGTAACGTATAACGTATAACGTATAACGTATAACGTATAACGTGTAACGTATAACGTATAACGTATAACGGATAACGAATAACGTATAACGTATAACGTATAACGTATGACGTATAACGTATAACGTAAAACGTATAACGTACAACGGATAACGTATAACGTATAACGTATAACGTATAACGTATAACGTATAACGTATAACGGATAACGTATGACGTATAACGTATAACGTATAACGTGTAACGTATAACGTGTAACGTATAACGTGTAACGTATAACGTGTAACGTATAACGTGTAACGTATAACGTATAACGTATAACGTATAACGTATAACGTATAACGTATAACGTATAACGTATAACGTATAACGTATAACGCATAACGTATAACGTATAACGTATAACGTATAACCTATAACGTATAACGTATAACGTATAACGTATAACGTATAACGTATAACGTAAAACGGATAACGTATAACGTATAACGTATAACGTATAACGTATAACGTATAACTTATAACGTATAACGTATAACGTATAACGTATAACGTATAACGTGTAACGTATAACGTGTAACGTATAACGTGTAACGTATAACGTGTAACGTATAACGTATAACGTATAACGTATAACGTATAACGTATAACGTATAACGTATAACGTATAACGTATAACGTATAACGTATAACGTATAACGTATAACGTATAACGTATAACGTATAACGTATAACGTATAACGTTTAACGTATAACGTATAACGTATAACGTATAACGTATAACGTATAACGTATAACTTATAACGTATAACGTATAACGTATAATGTATAACGTATAACGTATAACGTATAACCTATAACGTATTACATATTACGTATACCGTATAACGTATAACGTATAACGTATAACGTATAACGTATAACATATAACGTAGAACGTATAACGTATAACGTATAACGTATAACATATAACGTATAACGTATAACGTATAACATACAACGTAGAACGTGTAACGTATAACATATAACGTATAACGTATAACGGATAACGTATAACGTATAACGTATAACCTATAACGTAAGACCTATGACGTATAACGTATAACGTATAACGTATAACGTATAACGTATAACGTATAACGTATAACGTATAACGTATAACGTATAACGTATAACGTATAACGTATAACGTATAACGTATAACGTATAACGTATAACGTATAACTTATAACGTATAACGTATAACGTATAACGTATAACGTATAACGTGTAACGTATAACGTGTAACGTATAACGTGTAACGTATAACGTGTAACGTATAACGTATAACGTATAACATATAACGTATAACGTATAACGTGTAACGTATAACGTATATCATATAACGTATAACGTATAACGTGTAACGTGTAACGTATAACGTGTAACGTATAACGTATAACGTATAACGTATAACGTATAACGTGTAACGTATAACGTATAACGTATAACGGATAACGAATAACGTATAACGTATAACGTATAACGTATGACGTATAACGTATAACGTAAAACGTATAACGTACAACGGATAACGTATAACGTATAACGTATAACGTATAACGTATAACGTATAACGTATAACGGATAACGTATGACGTATAACGTATAACGTATAACGTGTAACGTATAACGTGTAACGTATAACGTGTAACGTATAACGTGTAACGTATAACGTATAACGTATAACGTATAACGTATAACGTATAACGTATAACGTATAACGTATAACGTATAACGTATAACGTATAACGTATAACGTATAACGTATAACGTATAACGTATAACGTATAACGTATAACGTATAACGTATAACGTATAACGTATAACGTATAACGTATAACGTATAACGCATAACGTATAACGTATAACGTATAACGTATAACCTATAACGTATAACGTATAACGTATAACGTATAACGTATAACGTATAACGTAAAACGGATAACGTATAACGTATAACGTATAACGTATAACGTATAACGTATAACTTATAACGTATAACGTATAACGTATAACGTATAACGTATAACGTGTAACGTATAACGTGTAACGTATAACGTGTAACGTATAACGTGTAACGTATAACGTACAACGTATAACGTATAACGTATAACGTATAACGTATAACGTATAACGTATAACGTATAACGTATAACGTATAACGTATAACGTATAACGTATAACGTATAACGTATAACGTATAACGTATAACGTTTAACGTATAACGTATAACGTATAACGTATAACGTATAACGTATAACATATAACGTATAACGTATAACGTATAACGCATAACCTATAACCTATAACGTAAGACCTATGACGTATAACGTATAACCTATAACGTATAACGTATAACGTATAACGTATAACGTATAACGTATAACGTATAACGTATAACGTATAACGTATAACGTATAACGTATAACGTATAACGTATAACGTATAACGTATAACGTATAACATATAACGTATAACGTATAACGTGTAACGTATAACGTATATCATATAACGTATAACGTATAACGTGTAACGTATAACGTGTAACGTATAACGTATAACGTATAACGTATAACGTATAACGTGTAACGTATAACGTATAACGTATAACGGATAACGAATAACGTATAACGTATAACGTATAACGTATGACGTATAACGTATAACGTAAAACGTATAACGTACAACGGATAACGTATAACGTATAACGTATAACGTATAACGTATAACGTATAACGTATAACGGATAACGTATGACGTATAACGTATAACGTATAACGTGTAACGTATAACGTGTAACGTATAACGTGTAACGTATAACGTGTAACGTATAACGTATAACGTATAACGTATAACGTATAACGTATAACGTATAACGTATAACGTATAACGTATAACGTATAACGTATAACGTATAACGTATAACGTATAACGTATAACGTATAACGTATAACGTATAACGTATAACGTATAACGTATAACGTATAACGTATAACGTATAACGTATAACGCATAACGTATAACGTATAACGTATAACGTATAACGTATAACCTATAACGTATAACGTATAACGTATAACGTATAACGTATAACGTAGAACGGATAACGTATAACGAATAACGTATAACGTATAACGTATAACGTATAACGTATAACGTATAACGTATAACGGATAACGTATAACGTATAACGGATAACGCATTACGTATAACGTATAACGTATAACGTATAACGGATGACGTAACACGTATAACGTATAACGTATACCGCATAACGTATAACGTATAACGTATAACGTATAACGTATAACGTATAAAGTTCAACGAATAACGTATAACGTATAACGTATAAAGTCCAACGTATAACGTATAACGTATAACGTATAACGTATAACGTATAACGTATAAAGTTCAACGTTTAACGTATAACGTATAACGTATAATGTATAACGTATAACGTATAACGTATAACGTATAACGTATAACGTATAACCTATAACGTATAACGTATAACGTATAACCTATAACATATAACGTATAACGTATAACGTATAACGTATAACATATAACGTAAAACGTATAACGTATAACGTATAACGTATAACGTATAACGTATAGCGTATAACGTATAACGTGTAACGTATAACGTATAACGTATAACGTATAACGTATAACGTATTACATATTACGTATACCGTATAACGTATAACGTATAACGTATAACGTATAACGTATAACGTATAACGTATAACGTATAACGTATAACGTATAACGTATAACGTATAACGTATAACGTATAACCTATAACGTATAACGTATAACGTATAACATATAACGTATAACGTATAACGTATAACGTATAACGTATAACGTATAACGTATAACGTATAACGTATAACGTATGACGTATATCGTATAAGGTGTAACCTACAACGTATAACGTATGACGTATAACGTATAACGTATAACGTATGACGTATATCGTATAAGGTGTAACCTACAACGTATAACGTATGACGTATAACATATAACGTATAACGTATAATGTATAACGTTTAACGTATAACCCACGACGTATAACGTATAACCCACGACGTATAACGTATAACGTATAACGTATAACGTATAACGTATAACGTATAAAGCTCAACGTATAACGTATAACGTATAACTTATAACGTATAACGTATAACGTATAACGTATAACGTATAACGTATAACGTATAACGTATAAAGTTCAACGTATAACGTATAACGTATAACTTATAACGTATAACGTATAAAGTTCAACGAATAACGTATAACGTACAACGTATAAAGTTCAACGTATAACGTATAACGTATAACGTATAACGTATAACGTATAACGTATAACCTATAACGTATAACGTATAACGTATAACGTATAACGTATAACGTATAACGTATATTGTATAACGTATAACGTATAACGTATAACGTATAACGTATAACGTATAACATATTACGTATAACGTATAACGTATAACGTATAACGTATAACGTATAACGTATAACGTATAACGTATAACGTATAACGTATAACGTATAACGTATAACCTATAACGTATAACGTATATCGTATAACATATAACGTATAACGTATATCGTATAACATATAACGTATAACGTATAACGTATAACGTATAACGTATAACCTATAACGAAAGACCTATGACGTATAACGTATAACGTATAACGTATAACGTATAACGTATAACGTATAACGTATAACGTATAACGTATAACGTATAACGTATAAGGTATAACGTATAACGTATAACGTATAACATATAACGTATAACGTATAACGTGTAACGTATAACGTGTAACGTATAACGTATAACGTATAACGTATAACGTATAACGTATAACGTATAACGTATAACGTATAACGTATAACGTATAACGTATAACGTATAACGTATAACGTATAACGTATAACGTATAACGTATAACGTATAACGTATAACGTATAACGTATAACGTATAACGTATAACGTATAACATATAACGTATAACGTATAACGTATAACGTATAACCCGTAACGTAAGACCTATGACGTATAACGTATAACGGATAACGAATAACGTATAACGTATAACGTATAACGTATGACGTATAACGTATAACGTAAAACGTATAACGTATAACGGATAACGTATAACGTATAACGTATAACGTATAACGTATAACGCATAACGTATAACGGATAACGTATGACGTATGACGTATAACGTATAACGTATAACGTATAACGTATAACGTATAACGTATAACGTATAACGAATAACGTACAACGTATAACGGATGACGTAACACGTATAACGTATAACGTATACCGTATAACGCAAGACCTATGACGTATAACGTATAACGTATAACGTATAACGTATAATGTATAACGTATAACGTATGACGCATAACGTATAACGTATAACGTATAACGCATAACGTAAGACCTATAACGTATAGCGTATAACGTATAACGTATAACGTATAACGTATAACGTATAACGTATAACGTATAAAGTTCAACGTATAACGTATAACGTATAAAGTTCAACGTATAACGTATAACCTATAACGTATAAAGTTCAACGTATAACGTATAACGTATAACGTATAACGTATAACGTATAACGTATAACGTATAACATATAACGTATAACGTATAACGTATAAAGTTCAACGTATAACGTATAACGTATAACGTATAAAGTTCAACGTATAACGTATAACGTATAACGTATAACGTATAACGTATAACGTATATTGTATAACGTATAACGTATAACGTATAACGTATAACGTATAACGTATAACGTATAACGTATAACGTATAACGTATAACATATAACGTATAACGTATAACGTATAATGTATAACGTATAACGTATAACGTATAACATATAACGTAGAACGTATAACGTATAACGTATAACGTATAACATATAACGTATAACGTATAACGTATAACATACAACGTAGAACGTGTAACGTATAACATATAACGTATAACGTATAACGGATAACGTATAACGTATAACGTATAACCTATAACGTAAGATCTATGACGTATAACGTATAACGTATAACGTATAACGTATAACGTATAACGTATAACGTATAACGTATAACGTATAACGTATAACGTAAACGTATAACGTATAACGTATAACGTATAACGTATAACGTATTACATATTACGTATACCGTATAACGTAAAACGTATAACGTAAGACCTATGACGTATAACGTATAACGTATAATGTATAACGTATAACGTGTAAGGTATAACGTATAACGTATAACATATAACGTATAACGTATAACGTATAACGTATAACGTATAACGTATAACGTATAACGTATAACGTATAACGTATAACGTATAACGTGTAACGTATAACGTATAATGTATAACGTATAACGTATAACGTATAACGTATAATGTATAACGTATAACGTATAACGTATAACGTATAACCTATAACGTATAACGTATAACGTATAACGTATAACATATAACGTATAACGTATAACGTATAACGTATAACATATAACGTAAAACGTATAATGTATAACGTATAACGTATAACGTATAACGTATAGCGTATAACGTATAACGTATAACGTATAACGTATAACGTATAACGTATAACGTATAACGTATAACGTATTACATATTACGTATACCGTATAACGTATAACGTATAACGTATAACGTATAACGTATAACGTATAACGTATAACGTATAACGTATAACGTATAACGTATAACGTATAACGTATAACGTATAACCTATAACGTATAACGTATAACGTATAACATATAACGTATAACGTATAACGTATAACGTATAACGTATAACGTATAACGTATAACGTATAACGTATAACGTATTACATATTACGTATACCGTATAACGTATAACGTATAACGTATAACGTATAACGTATAACGGATAACGAATAACGTATAACGTATAACGTATAACGTATGACGTATAACGTATAACGTAAAACGTATAACGTATAACGGATAACGTATAACGTATAACGTATAACGTATAACGTATAACGCATAACGTATAACGGATAACGTATGACGTATGACGTATAACGTATAACGTATAACGTATAACGTATAACGTATAACGTATAACGTATAACGAATAACGTACAACGTATAACGGATGACGTAACACGTATAACGTATAACGTATACCGTATAACGCAAGACCTATGACGTATAACGTATAACGTATAACGTATAATGTATAACGTATAACGTATGACGCATAACGTATAACGTATAACGTATAACGCATAACGTAAGACCTATAACGTATAGCGTATAACGTATAACGTATAACGTATAACGTATAACGTATAACGTATAACGTATAAAGTTCAACGTATAACGTATAACGTATAAAGTTCAACGTATAACGTATAACCTATAACGTATAAAGTTCAACGTATAACGTATAACGTATAACGTATAACGTATAACGTATAACGTATAACGTATAACATATAACGTATAACGTATAACGTATAAAGTTCAACGTATAACGTATAACGTATAACGTATAAAGTTCAACGTATAACGTATAACGTATAACGTATAACGTATAACGTATAACGTATATTGTATAACGTATAACGTATAACGTATAACGTATAACGTATAACGTATAACGTATAACGTATAACGTATAACGTATAACGTATAACATATAACGTATAACGTATAACGTATAATGTATAACGTATAACGTATAACGTATAACATATAACGTAGAACGTATAACGTATAACGTATAACGTATAACATATAACGTATAACGTATAACGTATAACATACAACGTAGAACGTGTAACGTATAACATATAACGTATAACGTATAACGGATAACGTATAACGTATAACGTATAACCTATAACGTAAGATCTATGACGTATAACGTATAACGTATAACGTATAACGTATAACGTATAACGTATAACGTATAACGTATAACGTATAACGTATAACGTAAACGTATAACGTATAACGTATAACGTATAACGTATAACGTATTACATATTACGTATACCGTATAACGTAAAACGTATAACGTAAGACCTATGACGTATAACGTATAACGTATAATGTATAACGTATAACGTGTAAGGTATAACGTATAACGTATAACATATAACGTATAACGTATAACGTATAACGTATAACGTATAACGTATAACGTATAACGTATAACGTATAACGTATAACGTATAACGTGTAACGTATAACGTATAATGTATAACGTATAACGTATAACGTATAACGTATAATGTATAACGTATAACGTATAACGTATAACGTATAACCTATAACGTATAACGTATAACGTATAACGTATAACATATAACGTATAACGTATAACGTATAACGTATAACATATAACGTAAAACGTATAATGTATAACGTATAACGTATAACGTATAACGTATAGCGTATAACGTATAACGTATAACGTATAACGTATAACGTATAACGTATAACGTATAACGTATAACGTATTACATATTACGTATACCGTATAACGTATAACGTATAACGTATAACGTATAACGTATAACGTATAACGTATAACGTATAACGTATAACGTATAACGTATAACGTATAACGTATAACGTATAACCTATAACGTATAACGTATAACGTATAACATATAACGTATAACGTATAACGTATAACGTATAACGTATAACGTATAACGTATAACGTATAACGTATGACGTATATCGTATAAGGTGTAACCTACAACGTATAACGTATGACGTATAACGTATAACGTATAACGTATGACGTATATCGTAAAAGGTGTAACCTACAACGTATAACGTATGACGTATAACATATAACGTATAACGTATAATGTATAACGTATAACGTATAACCCACGACGTATAACGTATAACCCACTACGTATAACGTATAACGTATAACGTATAACGTATAACGTATAACGTATAAAGTTCAACGTATAACGTATAACGTATAACTTATAACGTATAACGTATAAAGTTCAACGAATAACGTATAACGTATAACGTATAAAGTTCAACGTATAACGTATAACGTATAACGTATAACGTATAACGTATAACGTATATTGTATAACGTATAACGTATAACGTATAACGTATAACGTATAACGTATAACATATAACGTATAACGTATAACGTATAACGTATAACGTATAACGTATAACGTATAACGTATAACATATAACGTATAACGTATAACGTATAACGTATAACGTATAACGTATAACGCATAACGTATAACGTATAACGTACAACGTATAACGTATAACGTATAACGTATAACGTATAACGTATAACGTATAACGTAAACGTATAACGTATAACGTATAACGTATAACGTATAACGTATTACATATTACGTATACCGTATAACGTAAAACGTATAACGTAAGACCTATGACGTATAACGTATAACGTATAATGTATAACGTATAACGTGTAAGGTATAACGTATAACGTATAACATATAACGTATAACGTATAACGTATAACGTATAACGTATAACGTATAACGTATAACGTATAACGTAGAACGTATAACGTATAACGTGTAACGTATAACGTATAATGTATAACGTATAACGTATAACGTATAACGTATAATGTATAACGTATAACGTATAACGTATAACGTATAACCTATAACGTATAACGTATAACGTATAACGTATAACATATAACGTATAACGTATAACGTATAACGTATAACATATAACGTAAAACGTATAATGTATAACGTATAACGTATAACGTATAACGTATAGCGTATAACGTATAACGTATAACGTATAACGTATAACGTATAACGTATAACGCATAACGTAAGACCTATAACGTATAGCGTATAACGTATAACGTATAACGTATAACGTATAACGTATAACGTATAACGTATAAAGTTCAACGTATAACGTATAACGTATAAAGTTCAACGTATAACGTATAACCTATAACGTATAAAGTTCAACGTATAACGTATAACGTATAACGTATAACGTATAACGTATAACGTATAACGTATAACGTATAACGTATAACGTATAACGTATAACATATAACGTATAACGTATAACGTATAAAGTTCAACGTATAACGTATAACGTATAACGTATAAAGTTCAACGTATAACGTATAACGTATAACGTATAACGTATAACGTATAACGTATATTGTATAACGTATAACGTATAACGTATAACGTATAACGTATAACGTATAACGTATAACGTATAACGTATAACGTATAACATATAACGTATAACGTATAACGTATAACGTATAACGTATAACGTATAACGTATAACATATAACGTATAACGTATAACGTATAACGTATAACGTATAACATATAACGTATAACGTATAACGTATAAAGTTCAACGTATAACGTATAACGTATAACGTATAAAGTTCAACGTATAACGTATAACGTATAACGTATAACGTATAACGTATAACGTATATTGTATAACGTATAACGTATAACGTATAACGTATAACGTATAACGTATAACGTATAACGTATAACGTATAACGTATAACATATAACGTATAACGTATAACGTATAACGTATAACGTATAACGTATAACGTATAACGTATATCGTATAACATATAACGTATAACGTATATCGTATAACATATAACGTATAACGTATAACGTATAACGTATAACGTATAACCTATAACGTAAGACCTATGACGTATAACGTATAACGTATAACGTATAACGTATAACGTATAACGTATAACGTATAACGTATAACGTATAACGTATAACGTATAACGTATAACTTATAACGTATAACGTATAACGTATAACGTATAACGTATAACGTGTAACGTATAACGTGTAACGTATAACGTGTAACGTATAACGTGTAACGTATAACGTGTAACGTATAACGGATAACGTATAACGTATAACGTATAACGTATAACGTATAACGTATAACGTATAACGTATAACGTATAACGTATAACGTATAACGTATAACGTATAACGTATAACGTATAACGTATAACGTATAACGTATAACGTATAACGTATAACGTATAACGTATAACGTATAACGTATAACGTATAACGTATAACATATAACGTATAACGTATAACGTATAACGTATAACGTATAACCTATAACGTAAGACCTATGACGTATAACGTATAACCTATAACGTATAACGTATAACGTATAACGTACAACGTATAACGTATAACGTATAACGTATAACGTATAACGTATAACGTATAACGTATAACGTATAACATATAACGTATAACGTATAACGTGTAACGTATAACGTATATCATATAACGTATAACGTATAACGTGTAACGTATAACGTGTAACGTATAACGTATAACGTATAACGTATAACGTATAACGTGTAACGTATAACGTATAACGTATAACGTATAACGTATAACGGATAACGAATAACGTATAACGTATAACGTATAACCTATGACGTATAACGTATAACGTAAAACGTATAACGTATAACGGATAACGTATAACGTATAACGTATAACGTATAACGTATAACGTATAACGTATAACGTATAACGTATAACGTATAACGGATAACGTATGACGTATAACGTATAACGTATAACGTATAACGTATAACGTGTAACGTATAACGTGTAACGTATAACGTGTAACGTATAACGTATAACGTATAACGTATAACGTATAACGTATAACGTATAACGTATAACGTATAACGTATAACGTATAACGTATAACGTATAACGTATAACGTATAACGTATAACGTATAACGTATAACGTATAACGTATAACGTATAACGTATAACGTATAACGTATAACGTATAACGTATAACGTATAACGTATAACGTATAACGTATAACGTATAACGTATAACGTATAACCTATAACGTATAACGTATAACGTATAACGTATAACGTGTAACGTAAAACGGATAACGTATAACGTATAACGTATAACGTATAACGTATAACGTATAACGTATAACGTATAACGTATAACGGATAACGTATAACGTATAACGGATAACGCATTACGTATAACGTATAACGTATAACGTATAACGGATGACGTAACACGTATAACGTATAACGTATACCGCATAACGTATAACGTATAACGTATAACGTATAACGTATAACGTATAAAGTTCAACGAATAACGTATAACGTATAACGTATAAAGTCCAACGTATAACGTATAACGTATAACGTATAACGTATAACGTATAACGTATAAAGTTCAACGTTTAACGTATAACGTATAACGTATAATGTATAACGTATAACGTATAACGTATAACGTATAACGTATAACCTATAACGTATAACGTATAACGTATAACGTATAACATATAACGTATAACGTATAACGTATAACGTATAACATATAACGTAAAACGTATAACGTATAACGTATAACGTATAACGTATAACGTATAGCGTATAACGTATAACGTGTAACGTATAACGTATAACGTATAACGTATAACGTATAACGTATTACATATTACGTATACCGTATAACGTATAACGTATAACGTATAACGTATAACGTATAACGTATAACGTATAACGTATAACGTATAACGTAAAACGTATAACGTATAACGTATAACGTATAACGTATAACGTATAACCTATAACGTATAACGTATAACGTATAACATATAACGTATAACGTATAACGTATAACGTATAACGTATAACGTATAACGTATAACGTATAACGTATAACGTATGACGTATATCGTATAAGGTGTAACCTACAACGTATAACGTATGACGTATAACGTATAACGTATAACGTATGACGTATATCGTATAAGGTGTAACCTACAACGTATAACGTATGACGTATAACATATAACGTATAACGTATAATGTATAACGTGTAACGTATAACCCACGACGTATAACGTATAACCCACGACGTATAACGTATAACGTATAACGTATAACGTATAACGTATAACGTATAAAGTTCAACGAATAACGTATAACGTATAACGTATAAAGTTCAACGTATAACGTATAACGTATAACGTATAACGTATAACGTATAAAGTTCAACGTATAACGTATAACGTAAAACGTATAACGTATAACGTATAACGTATAACGTATAACGTATAACCTATAACGTATAACGTATAACGTATAACATATAACGTATAACGTATAACGTATAACGTATAACGTATAACCTATAACGTATAACGTATAACGTATAACATATAACGTATAACGTATAACGTATAACGTATAACGTATAACGTATAACGTATAACGTATAACGTATGACGTATATCGTATAAGGTGTAACCTACAACGTATAACGTATGACGTATAACGTATAACGTATAACGTATGACGTATATCGTATAAGGTGTAACCTACAACGTATAACGTATGACGTATAACATATAACGTATAACGTATAATGTATAACGTGTAACGTATAACCCACGACGTATAACGTATAACCCACGACGTATAACGTATAACGTATAACGTATAACGTATAACGTATAACGTATAAAGTTCAACGTATAACGTATAACGTATAACTTATAACGTATAACGTATAACGTATAACGTATAACGTATAACGTATAACGTATAACGTATAAAGTTCAACGTATAACGTATAACGTATAACTTATAACGTATAACGTATAAAGTTCAACGAATAACGTATAACGTATAACGTATAAAGTTCAACGTATAACGTATAACGTATAACGTATAACGTATAACGTATAAAGTTCAACGTATAACGTATAACGTATAACGTATAACGTATAACGTATAACGTATATTGTATAACGTATAACGTATAACGTATAACGTATAACGTATAACGTATAACATATAACGTATAACGCATAACGTATAACGCATAACGTATAACGTATAACGTATAACGTATAACGTATAACGTATAACGTATAACGTATAACGTATAACGTATAACGTATAACGTATAACGTATAACGTATAACGTATAACGTATAACGTATAACGTATAACGTATAACGTATAACGTATAACGTATAACGTATAACGTATAACGTAAGACCTATGACGTATAACGTATAACGTATAACGTATAAAGTATAACGTATTACATATTACGTATACCGTATAACGTATAACGTATAACGTATAACGTAAGACCTATGACGTATAACGTATAACGTATAACGTATAACGTATAACGTATTACATATTACGTATAACGTATAACGTATAACGTATAACGTATAACGTATAACGTATAACGTATAACGTATATCGTATAACGTATAACGTATAACGTATAACGTATAACGTATAAGGTATAACGTATAACGTATAACGTATAAGGTATAACGTATAACGTATAACGTATAACGTATAACGTATAACGTATAACGTATAACGTATAACGTATAACGTATAACATATAACGTATAACGTATAACGTATAATGTATAACGTATAACGTATAACGTATAACCCATAACGTATAACGTATAACGTATAACATATAACGTATAACGTATAACGTATAACATATTACGTAGAACGTATAACGTATAACGTATAACGTATAACATATAACGTATAACGTATAACGTATAACATACAACGTAGAACGTATAACATATAACGTATAACGTATTACATATTACGTATACCGTATAACGTATAACGTATAACGTATAACGTAAGACCTATGACGTATAACGTATAACGTATAACGTATAACGTATAACGTATTACATATTACGTATAACGTATAACGTATAACGTATAACGTATAACGTATAACGTATAACGTATAACGTATATCGTATAACGTATAACGTATAACGTATAACGTATAACGTATAAGGTATAACGTATAACGTATAACGTATAAGGTATAACGTATAACGTATAACGTATAACGTATAACGTATAACGTATAACGTATAACGTATAACGTATAACGTATAACGTATAACGTATAACGTATAACGTATAACGTATAACGTATAACGTATAACGTATAACGTATAACGTATAACGTATAACGTATAACGTATAACGTATAACGTATAACGTATAACGTATACCGTATAACGTATAACGTATAACGTATAACGTATAACGTATAACGTATAACGTATAACGTATAACGTATAACGTATAACGTATAACGTATAACGTATAACGTATAACGTATAACGTATAACGTATAACGTATAACGTATAACGTATAACGTATAACGTATAACGTATAACGTATAACGTATAACGTATAACGTATAACGTATGACGTATTACGTGTGACGTACAACGTATAACGTATAACGTATAACGTATAACGTATAACGTATAACGTATAACGTATAACGTATAACGTATAACCTATAACGTATAACGTATTACATATTACGTATACCGTATAATGTATATCGTATAACGTAAGACCTATGACGTATAACGTATAACGTATAACGTATAACGTATAACGTATAACGTATAACGTATAACGTATAACGTATAACGTATAACCCATAACGTATAACGTATAACGTATAACATATAACGTATAACATATAACGTATATCATATAACGTAGAACGTATAACGTATAACGTATAACATATAACATATAACATATAACGTATAACGTATAACATACAACGTAGAACGTATAACATATAACGTATAACGTATTACATATTACGTATACCGTATAACGTATAATGTATAACGTATAACGTAAGACCTATGACGTATAACGTATAACGTATAACGTATAACGTATAACGTATAACGTATAACGTATAAAGTTCAACGTATAACGTATAACGTATAACGTATAAAGTTCAACGTATAACGTATAACTTATAACGTATAACGTATAACGTATAACGTATAACGTATTACATATTACGTATTACGTATAACGTATAACGTATAACGTATAACCCATGACGTATAACGTATAACGTATAATGTATAACGTATAACGTATAAAGTACAACGTATAACGTATAACGTATAACGTATAACGTATAAGGTATAACGTATATTGTATTACGTATAACGTATAACGTATAACGTATAACGTATAACGTATAACGTATAACGTATAACGTAAGACCTATGACGTATAACGTATAACGTATAACGTATAAAGTATAACGTATTACATATTACGTATAACGTATAACGTATAACGTATAACGTATAACGTATAACGTATAACGTATAACGTATAACGTATATCGTATAACGTATAACGTATAACGTATAACGTATTACATATTACGTATACCGTATAACTAATAACGTATAACCCATGACGTATAACGTATAACGTATAATGTATAACGTATAACGTATAAAGTACAACGTATAACGTATAACGTATAACGTACAACGTATAACGTATAACGTATAACGTATAACGTATATTGTATAACGTATAACGTATAACGTATAACGTATAACGTATAACGTATAACGCATAACGTATAACGCATAACGTATAACGTATAACGTATAACGTATAACGTATAACGTATAACGTATAACGTATAACGTATAACGTATAACGTATAACGTATAACGTATAACGTATAACGTATAACGTATAACGTATAACGTATAACATATAACGTATAACGTATAACGTATAACGTATAACGTATAACGTATAACCTATAACGTAAGATCTATGACGTGTAACGTATAACGTATAACGTATAACGTATAACGTATAACGTATAACGTATAACGTATAACGTATAACGTATAACGTATAACGTATAACGTGTAACGCATAACGTATAACGTATAACGTATAACGTATAACGTATAACGTATAACGTATAACGTGTAACGTATAACGTATAACGTATAACGTATAACGTATAACGTATAACCTATAACGTAAGATCTATGACGTGTAACGTATAACGTATAACGTATAACGTATAACGTATAACGTATAACGTATAACGTATAACGTATAACGTATAACGTATAACGTATAACGTATAACGTATAACGTATAACGTATAACGTATAACGTATAACGTATAACGTATAACGTATAACGTATAACGTATAACGTATAACGTATAACGTATAACGTATAACGTATAACGTATAACGTATAACGTATATCGTATAACGTATAACGTATAACGTATAACGTATAACGTATAACGTATAACGTATAACGTATAACGTATAACGTATAACCTATAACGTATATTGTATAACGTATAACGTATAACGTATAACGTATAACGTATAACGTATAACGTATAACGTATAACGTATAACGTATAACGTATAACGTATAACATATAACGTATAACGTATAACGTATAATGTATAACGTATAACGTATAACGTATAACCCATAACGTATAACGTATAACGTATAACATATAACGTATAACGTATAACGTATAACATATTACGTAGAACGTATAACGTATAACGTATAACGTATAACATATAACGTATAACGTATAACGTATAACATACAACGTAGAACGTATAACATATAACGTATAACGTATTACATATTACGTATACCGTATAACGTATAACGTATAACGTATAACGTAAGACCTATGACGTATAACGTATAACGTATAACGTATAACGTATAACGTATTACATATTACGTATAACGTATAACGTATAACGTATAACGTATAACGTATAACGTATAACGTATAACGTATATCGTATAACGTATAACGTATAACGTATAACGTATAACGTATAAGGTATAACGTATAACGTATAACGTATAAGGTATAACGTATAACGTATAACGTATAACGTATAACGTATAACGTATAACGTATAACGTATAACGTATAACGTATAACGTATAACGTATAACGTATAACGTATAACGTATAACGTATAACGTATAACGTATAACGTATAACGTATAACGTATAACGTATAACGTATAACGTATAACGTATAACGTATAACGTATACCGTATAACGTATAACGTATAACGTATAACGTATAACGTATAACGTATAACGTATAACGTATAACGTATAACGTATAACGTATAACGTATAACGTATAACGTATAACGTATAACGTATAACGTATAACGTATAACGTATAACGTATAACGTATAACGTATAACGTATAACGTATAACGTATAACGTATAACGTATAACGTATAACGTATAACGTATAACGTATAACGTATAACGTATAACGTATAACGTATAACGTATAACGTATAACGTATAACGTATAACGTATAACGTATAACGTATAACGTATAACGTATAACGTATAACGTATAACGTATAACGTATAACGTATAACGTATAACGTATAACGTATAACGTATAACGTATAACGTATAACGTATAACGTATAACGTATAACGTATAACGTATAACGTATAACGTATAACGTATAACGTATAACGTATAACGTATGACGTAAGACCTATGACGTATAACGTATAAGGTGTAACGTATAACGTATAACGTAAGACCTATGACGTATAACGTATGACGTGTAACGTATAACGTATAACGTATTACATATTACGTATACCGTATAACGTATAACGTATAACGTAAGACCTATGACGTATAACGTATAACGTATAACGTACAACGTATAACGTATATCGTATAACGTATAACGTATAACGTATAAAGTACAACGTATAACGTATGACGTATAACGTATAACGTATAACGTATAACGTATAACGTATATCGTATAACGTATAACGTATAACGTATAACGTATAACGTATAACGTATAACGTATAACGTATAACGTATAACGTATAACCTATAACGTATATTGTATAACGTATAACGTATAACGTATAACGTATAACGTATAACGTATAACGTATAACGTATAACGTATAACGTATAACGTATAACGTATAACATATAACGTATAACGTATAACGTATAATGTATAACGTATAACGTATAAAGTTCAACGTATAACGTATAACTTATAACGTATAACGTATAACGTATAACGTATAACGTATTACATATTACGTATTACGTATAACGTATAACGTATAACGTATAACCCATGACGTATAACGTATAACGTATAATGTATAACGTATAACGTATAAAGTACAACGTATAACGTATAACGTATAACGTATAACGTATAAGGTATAACGTATATTGTATTACGTATAACGTATAACGTATAACGTATAACGTATAACGTATAACGTATAACGTATAACGTAAGACCTATGACGTATAACGTATAACGTATAACGTATAAAGTATAACGTATTACATATTACGTATAACGTATAACGTATAACGTATAACGTATAACGTATAACGTATAACGTATAACGTATAACGTATATCGTATAACGTATAACGTATAACGTATAACGTATTACATATTACGTATACCGTATAACTAATAACGTATAACCCATGACGTATAACGTATAACGTATAATGTATAACGTATAACGTATAAAGTACAACGTATAACGTATAACGTATAACGTACAACGTATAACGTATAACGTATAACGTATAACGTATATTGTATAACGTATAACGTATAACGTATAACGTATAACGTATAACGTATAACGCATAACGTATAACGCATAACGTATAACGTATAACGTATAACGTATAACGTATAACGTATAACGTATAACGTATAACGTATAACGTATAACGTATAACGTATAACGTATAACGTATAACGTATAACGTATAACGTATAACGTATAACATATAACGTATAACGTATAACGTATAACGTATAACGTATAACGTATAACCTATAACGTAAGATCTATGACGTGTAACGTATAACGTATAACGTATAACGTATAACGTATAACGTATAACGTATAACGTATAACGTATAACGTATAACGTATAACGTATAACGTGTAACGCATAACGTATAACGTATAACGTATAACGTATAACGTATAACGTATAACGTATAACGTGTAACGTATAACGTATAACGTATAACGTATAACGTATAACGTATAACCTATAACGTAAGATCTATGACGTGTAACGTATAACGTATAACGTATAACGTATAACGTATAACGTATAACGTATAACGTATAACGTATAACGTATAACGTATAACGTATAACGTATAACGTATAACGTATAACGTATAACGTATAACGTATAACGTATAACGTATAACGTATAACGTATAACGTATAACGTATAACGTATAACGTATAACGTATAACGTATAACGTATAACGTATAACGTATATCGTATAACGTATAACGTATAACGTATAACGTATAACGTATAACGTATAACGTATAACGTATAACGTATAACGTATAACCTATAACGTATATTGTATAACGTATAACGTATAACGTATAACGTATAACGTATAACGTATAACGTATAACGTATAACGTATAACGTATAACGTATAACGTATAACATATAACGTATAACGTATAACGTATAATGTATAACGTATAACGTATAACGTATAACCCATAACGTATAACGTATAACGTATAACATATAACGTATAACGTATAACGTATAACATATTACGTAGAACGTATAACGTATAACGTATAACGTATAACATATAACGTATAACGTATAACGTATAACATACAACGTAGAACGTATAACATATAACGTATAACGTATTACATATTACGTATACCGTATAACGTATAACGTATAACGTATAACGTAAGACCTATGACGTATAACGTATAACGTATAACGTATAACGTATAACGTATTACATATTACGTATAACGTATAACGTATAACGTATAACGTATAACGTATAACGTATAACGTATAACGTATATCGTATAACGTATAACGTATAACGTATAACGTATAACGTATAAGGTATAACGTATAACGTATAACGTATAAGGTATAACGTATAACGTATAACGTATAACGTATAACGTATAACGTATAACGTATAACGTATAACGTATAACGTATAACGTATAACGTATAACGTATAACGTATAACGTATAACGTATAACGTATAACGTATAACGTATAACGTATAACGTATAACGTATAACGTATAACGTATAACGTATAACGTATACCGTATACCGTATAACGTATAACGTATAACGTATAACGTATAACGTATAACGTATAACGTATAACGTATAACGTATAACGTATAACGTATAACGTATAACGTATAACGTATAACGTATAACGTATAACGTATAACGTATAACGTATAACGTATAACGTATAACGTATAACGTATAACGTATAACGTATAACGTATAACGTATAACGTATAACGTATAACGTATAACGTATAACGTATAACGTATAACGTATAACGTATAACGTATAACGTATAACGTATAACGTATAACGTATAACGTATAACGTATAACGTATAACGTATAACGTATAACGTATAACGTATAACGTATAACGTATAACGTATAACGTATAACGTATAACGTATAACGTATAACGTATAACGTATAACGTATAACGTATAACGTATAACGTATAACGTATAACGTATAACGTATAACGTATAACGTATAACGTATAACGTATAACGTATAACGTATGACGTAAGACCTATGACGTATAACGTATAAGGTGTAACGTATAACGTATAACGTAAGACCTATGACGTATAACGTATGACGTGTAACGTATAACGTATAACGTATTACATATTACGTATACCGTATAACGTATAACGTATAACGTAAGACCTATGACGTATAACGTATAACGTATAACGTACAACGTATAACGTATATCGTATAACGTATAACGTATAACGTATAAAGTACAACGTATAACGTATGACGTATAACGTATAACGTATAACGTATAACGTATAACGTATATCGTATAACGTATAACGTATAACGTATAACGTATAACGTATAACGTATAACGTATAACGTATAACGTATAACGTATAACCTATAACGTATATTGTATAACGTATAACGTATAACGTATAACGTATAACGTATAACGTATAACGTATAACGTATAACGTATAACGTATAACGTATAACGTATAACATATAACGTATAACGTATAACGTATAATGTATAACGTATAACGTATAACGTATAACCCATAACGTATAACGTATAACGTATAACATATAACGTATAACGTATAACGTATAACATATTACGTAGAACGTATAACGTATAACGTATAACGTATAACGTATAACATATAACGTATAACGTATAACGTATAACATACAACGTAGAACGTATAACATATAACGTATAACGTATTACATATTACGTATACCGTATAACGTATAACGTATAACGTATAACGTAAGACCTATGACGTATAACGTATAACGTATAACGTATAACGTATAACGTATTACATATTACGTATAACGTATAACGTATAACGTATAACGTATAACGTATAACGTATAACGTATAACGTATATCGTATAACGTATAACGTATAACGTATAACGTATAACGTATAAGGTATAACGTATAACGTATAACGTATAAGGTATAACGTATAACGTATAACGTATAACGTATAACGTATAACGTATAACGTATAACGTATAACGTATAACGTATAACGTATAACGTATAACGTATAACGTATAACGTATAACGTATAACGTATAACGTATAACGTATAACGTATAACGTATAACGTATAACGTATAACGTATAACGTATACCGTATAACGTATAACGTATAACGTATAACGTATAACGTATAACGTATAACGTATAACGTATAACGTATAACGTATAACGTATAACGTATAACGTATAACGTATAACGTATAACGTATAACGTATAACGTATAACGTATAACGTATAACGTATAACGTATAACGTATAACGTATAACGTATAACGTATAACGTATAACGTATAACGTATAACGTATAACGTATAACGTATAACGTATAACGTATAACGTATAACGTATAACGTATAACGTATAACGTATAACGTATAACGTATAACGTATAACGTATAACGTATAACGTATAACGTATAACGTATAACGTATAACGTATAACGTATAACGTATAACGTATAACGTATAACGTATAACGTATAACGTATAACGTATAACGTATAACGTATAACGTATAACGTATAACGTATAACGTATAACGTATAACGTATAACGTATAACGTATAACGTATAACGTATAACGTATAACGTATAACGTATAACGTATAACGTATAACGTATAACGTATAACGTATAACGTATAACGTATAACGTATAACGTATAACGTATGACGTAAGACCTATGACGTATAACGTATAAGGTGTAACGTATAACGTATAACGTAAGACCTATGACGTATAACGTATGACGTGTAACGTATAACGTATAACGTATTACATATTACGTATACCGTATAACGTATAACGTATAACGTAAGACCTATGACGTATAACGTATAACGTATAACGTACAACGTATAACGTATATCGTATAACGTATAACGTATAACGTATAAAGTACAACGTATAACGTATGACGTATAACGTATAACGTATAACGTATAACGTATAACGTATAACGTATAACGTATTACATATTACGTATACCGTATAACTAATAACGTATAACCCATGACGTATAACGTATAACGTATAATGTATAACGTATAACGTATAAAGTACAACGTATAACGTATAACGTATAATGTATAACGTATAACGTATAACCTATAACGTATAACGTATATTGTATAACGTATAACGTATAACGTATAACGTATAACGTATAACGTATAACGTATAACGTATAACGTATAACGTATAACGTATAACGTATAACGTATAACGTATAACGTATAACGTATAACGTATAACGTATAACGTATAACGTATAACGTATAACGTATAACGTATAACGTATAACGTATAACGTATCACGTATGACGTATAACGTATAACGTATAACGTATAACGTATAACGTATAACGTATAACGTATAACGTATAACGTATAACGTATAACGTATAACGTATAACGTATAACGTATAACGTATAACGTATAACGTATAACGTATAACGTATAACGTATAACGTATAACGTATAACGTATAACGTAGAACGTATAACGTATAACGTATAACGTATGACGTATAACGTATGACGTATGACGTATAACGTATAACGTATAACGTATAACGTATAACGTATAACGTATAACGTATAACGTATAACGTATAACGTATAACGTATAACGTATAACGTATAACGTATAACGTATAACGTATAACGTATAACGTATAACGTATAACGTATAACGTATAACGTATTACATATTACGTATGCCGTATAACGTATAACGTATAACGTATAACGTATAACGTATAACTTATAACGTATAACGTATTTCATATTACGTATACCGTATAATGTATATCGTATAACGTAAGACCTATGACGTATAACGTATAACGTATAACGTATAACGTATAACGTATAACGTATAACGTATAACGTATAACGTATAACGTATAACGTATACCGTATAACGTATAACATATAACGTAAGACCTATGACGTATAACGTATAACGTGTAACGTATAACGTATAACGTATTACATATTACGTATTCCGTATAACGTATAACGTATAACGTAAGACCTATGACGTATAACGTATGACGTATAACGTATAACGTATAACGTATAACGTATAACGTATAACCTATAACGTATAACGTATAACGTATAACGTATAACGTATAACGTATAACGTATAACGTATAACGTATAACGTATAACCTATAACGTATAACGTATAACGTATTACATATTACGTATAACGTATAACGTATAACGTATAACGTATAACCCATGACGTATAACGTATAACGTATAATGTATACCGTATAACGTATGAAGTACAACGTATAACGTATAACGTATAACGTATAACGTATAACGTATAACGTATAACGTATAACGTATAACGTATAACGTATAACGTATAACGTATGACGTATTACGTGTGACGTACAACGTATAACGTATAACGTATAACGTATAACGTATAACGTATTACATATTACGTATACCGTATAACGTATAACGTATAACGTATAACGTATAACGTATAACGTATAACGTATAACGTATAACGTATAACCTATAACGTATAACGTATTACATATTACGTATACCGTATAATGTATATCGTATAACGTAAGACCTATGACGTATAACGTATAACGTATAACGTATAACGTATAACGTATAACGTATAACGTATAACGTATAACGTATAACGTATAACGTATAACGAATGACGCATAACGTATAACGTATAACGTATAACGTATAACGTATAACGTATAACGTATAACGTATAACGTATAACGTATAACGTATAACGTATAACGTATAACGTATAACGTATAACGTATATCGTATAACGTATAACGTATAACGTATAACGTATAACGTATATCGTATAACGTATAACGTATAACGTATAACGTATAACGTATAACCTATAACGTATAACGTATAACGTATAACATATAACGTATAACGTATAACGTATAACATATAACGTATAACGTATAACATATAACGTATAACGTATAACGTATAACGTATAACCTATAACGTAAGATCTATGACGTGTAACGTATAACGTATAACGTATAACGTATAACGTATAACGTATAACGTATAACGTATAACGTATAACGTATAACGTAAACGTATAACGTATAACGTATAACGTTTAACGTATAACGTATAACGTATAGTATAACGTATAACGTATAACGTATACGTTTACGTATAACGTATAACGTATAACGTATAACGTATAACGTATAACGTATAACGTACGATAACGTATAACGTATAACGTATAACGTATAACGTATAACGTATAACGTAACGTATACGTATAACGTATAACGTATAACGTATAACGTATAACGTATAACGTATAACGTATAACGTATAACGTATAACGTATAACGTATAACGTATAACGTATAACGTATAACGTATAACGTATAACGTATACGTATAACGTATAACGTATAACGTATAACGATATATACGTATAACGTATAACGTATAACGTATAACGTATAACTATGACGTATAACGTATAACGTATAATGTATACCGTATAACGTATGAAGTACAACGTATAACGTATAACGTATAACGTATAACGTATAAACGTATAACGTATAACGTATAACGTATAACGTATAACGTATAACGTATAACGATGACGTATACGGTGACGTACAACGTATAACGTATAACGTATAACGTATAACGTATATTTATACGTATAACGTATAACGTATAACGTATAACGTATAACGTATAACGTATAACGTATAACGTATAACGTATAACGTATAACGTATAACGTATAACGTATAACGTATAACGTATAACTTATAACGTATTACATATTACGTATACCGTATAACGTATAACGTATAACGTATAACGTATAACGTATAACGTATAACGTATAACGTATAACGTATAACCTATAACGTATAACGTATTACATATTACGTATACCGTATAATGTATATCGTATAACGTAAGACCTATGACGTATATCGTATAACGTATAACGTATAACGTATAACGTATAACGTATAACGTATAACGTATAACGTATAACGTATAACGTATAACGAATGACGCATAACGTATAACGTATAACGTATAACGTATAACGTATAACGTATAACGTATAACGTATAACGTATAACGTATAACGTATAACGTATAACGTATAACGTATAACGTATAACGTATATCGTATAACGTATAACGTATAACGTATAACGTATAACGTATAACGTATAACGTATAACGTATAACGTATAACGTATAACCTATAACGTATAACGTATAACGTATAACATATAACGTATAACGTATAACGTATAACGATACGTATAACGTATAACGTATAACATATAACGTATAACGTATAACGTATAACGTATAACCTATAACGTAAGATCTATGACGTGTACGTATAAAGTATAACGTATAACGTATAACGTATACGTATAACGTATAACGTATAACGTATAACCGTATAACGTAAGAATCTATGACGTGTAACGTATAACGTATAACGTATAACGTATAACGTATAACGTATAACGTATAACGTATAACGTATAACGTATAACGTATACGTAACGTAAACGTATAACGTATAACGTATAACGTTTAACGTATAACGTATAACGTATACCGTATAACGTATAACGTATAACGTATAACGTATAACGTATAACGTATAACGTAAACGTATGACGTATAACATATACGTATAACGTATAATGTATAACGTACAACGTATAACCCACGACGTATAACGTATAACGTATAACGTATAACGTATAACGTATAAAGTTCAACGTATAACGTATAACGTATAACGTATAAAGTTCAACGTATACGTATAACGTATAACGTATAACGTATAACGTAACGTATAACGTATAACGTATAACGTATAACGTATAACGTATAACGTATAACGTATAACGTATAACGTATAAAGTTCAACGTATAACGTATAACGTATAACGTATAACGTATAACGTATAACGTATAACGTATAACGTATAACGTATAACGTATAACGTATAACGTATAACGTATAACGTATAACGTATAACGTACAGCATATAACGTATAACGAATAACGTATAATGTATAACGTATAACGTATAACGTATAACCCATAACGTATAACGTATAACGTATAACATATAACGTATAACGTATAACGTATAACTATATAACGTATAACGTATAACGTATAACGTATAACGTATAACGTATAACGTATAAACGTATAACCTACAACGTAGAACGTATAACAGTATAACGTATAACGTATACATATTACGTATACCGTATAACGTATACGTATAACGTATAACGTATAACGTAAGACCTATACGTATAACGTATAACGTATAACGTATAACGTATAACGTATAACGTATAACGTATAACGTATAACGTATAACGTATAACGATAACCTATACGTATAACGTATTACATATTACGTATACCGTATAACGTATAACGTATAACGTAAGACTAACGTATAACGTATAACGTATAACGTATAACGTATAACGTATAACGTATAACGTATAACGTATAACGTATAACGTATAACGTATAACGTATATTACGTATACCGTATAACGTATAACGTATAACGTATAACGTATAACGTATAACGTATAACGTATAACGTATAACGTATAACGTATAACGTATAACGTATTACATTACGTATACCGTATAAGTATATCGTATAACGTAAGACCTATGACGTATAACGTATAACGTATAACGTATAACGTACTATAACGTATAACGTATAACGTATAACGTATAACGTATACGTATAACGTATAACGATATAACGTATAACGTATAATGTATAACGTAAACGTATAACCCGACGTATAACGTATAACGTATAACGTATAACGTATAACGTATTACATATTACGTATACCGTATAACGTATAACGTATAACGTATAACGTATAACGTATAACGTATAACGTATAACGTATAACGTATAACCTATAACGTATAACGTATTACATATTACGTATACCGTATAATGTATATCGTATAACGTAAGACCGACGTATAACGTATAACGTTAGACGTACAACGTATAACGTATAACGTATAACGTATAACGTATAACGTATAACGTATAACGTATAACGTATAACGTATACGTATAACGTATAACGTATGACGTATTACGTGTGACGTAAAACGTATAACGTATAACGTATAACGTATAACGTATAACGTATAACGTATAACGTATAACGTATAACGTATAAACGTATAACGTATAACGTATAACGTATAACGTATAACGTATAACGTATAACGTATAACGTATAACGTATAACGTATAACGTATAACGTATAACGTATTACATATTACGTATACCGTATAACGTATAACGTATAACGTATAACGTATAACGTATAACGTATAAACGTTATAACGTATAACGTATAACCTATAACGTATAACGTATTACATAATACGTATACCGTATAATGTATATCGTATAACGTAAGACCTATGACGTATAACGTATAACGTATAACGTATAACGTATAACGTATAACGTATAACGTATACGTAAACGTATAACGTATACGTATAACGTATAACGATACGTATACGTATAACGTATAACGTATAACGTATAACGTATAACGTATACACGTATAACGTATAACGTATAACGTATAACGTATAACGTATAACGTATAACGTATAACGTATACTATACGTATAACGTATAACGTATAACGTATAACGTAAGCGTATAACGTATAACGTATAACGTATACAACGTATAACGTATATAACGTATAACGTATAACGTATAACGTATAACGTATAACGTATAACGTATAACGATACTAAACGTATAACGTATAACGTATAACGTATAACGTATAACGTAAGACCTATGACGTATAACGTATAACGTATAACGTATAAACGTATAACGTATACGTATAACGTAATAACGTATAACGTATACGTAAACGTATAACGTATAACGTATAACGTATAACGTATAACGTATAACGTATACGTATACGTATAACGTATAACGTATAACGTATAACGTATAACGTATAACGTATAACGTATAACGTATAACGTATAACGTATAACGTATAACGTATAACGTATAACGTATAACGTATAACGTATAACGTATAACGTATAACGTATAACGTATAACGTACTAACGTATAACGTATAACGTATAACGTATAACGTATAACGTATAACGTATAACGTATAACGTATAACGGTATAACGTATAACGTATAACGTATAACGTATAACGTATAACGTATAACGTATAACGTATAACGTATTACATATTACGTATAACGTATAACGTATAACGTATAACGTATAACCCATGACGTATAACGTATAACGTATAATGTATACCGTATAACGTATGAAGTACAACGTATAACGTATAACGTATAACGTATAACGTATAACGTATAACGTATAACGTATAACGTATAACGTATAACGTATAACGTATAACGTATGACGTATTACGTGTGACGTACAACGTATAACGTATAACGTATAACGTATAACGTATATTGTATTACGTATAACGTATAACGTATAACGTATAACGTATAACGTATAACGTATAACGTATAACGTATAACGTATAACGTATAACGTATAACGTATAACGTATAACGTATAACGTATAACTTATAACGTATTACATATTACGTATACCGTATAACGTATAACGTATAACGTATAACGTATAACGTATAACGTATAACGTATAACGTATAACGTATAACGTATAACCTATAACGTATAACGTATTACATATTACGTATAGCGTATAATGTATATCGTATAACGTAAGACCTATGACGTATATCGTATAACGTATAACGTATAACGTATAACGTATAACGTATAACGTATAACGTATAACGTATAACGTATAACGTATAACGTATAACGTATAACGTATAACGTATGACGTATTACGTGTGACGTACAACGTATAACGTATAACGTATAACGTATAACGTATATTGTATTACGTATAACGTATAACGTATAACGTATAACGTATAACGTATAACGTATAACGTATAACGTATAACGTATAACGTATAACGTATAACGTATAACGTATATCGTATAACGTATAACGTATAACGTATAACGTATAACGTATAACGTATAACGTATAACGTATAACGTATAACGTATAACCTATAACGTATAACGTATAACGTATAACATATAACGTATAACGTATAACGTATAACATATAACGTATAACGTATAACATATAACGTATAACGTATAACGTATAACGTATAACCTATAACGTAAGATCTATGACGTGTAACGTATAACGTATAACGTATAACGTATAACGTATAACGTATAACGTATAACGTATAACGTATAACGTATAACGTATAACGTAAACGTATAACGTATAACGTATAACGTTTAACGTATAACGTATAACGTATAACGTATAACGTATAACGTATAACGTATAACGTATAACGTATAACGGATAACGTATAACGTATAACGTATAACGTATAACGTATAACGTATAACGTATAACGTATAACGTATAACGTATAACGTATAACGTATAACGTATAACGTATAACGTATGACGTATAACATATAACGTATAACGTATAATGTATAACGTACAACGTATAACCCACGACGTATAACGTATAACGTATAACGTATAACGTATAACGTATAAAGTTCAACGTATAACGTATAACGTATAACGTATAAAGTTCAACGTATTACGTATAACGTATAACGTATAACGTATAACGTATAACGTATAACGTATAACGTATAACGTATAACGTATAAAGTTCAACGTATAACGTATAACGTATAACGTATAAAGTTCAACGTATAACGTATAACGTATAACGTATAACGTATAACGTATAACGTATATTGTATAACGTATAACGTATAACGTATAACGTATAACGTATAACGTATAACGTATAACGTATAACGTACAGCATATAACGTATAACGAATAACGTATAATGTATAACGTATAACGTATAACGTATAACCCATAACGTATAACGTATAACGTATAACATATAACGTATAACGTATAACGTATATCATATAACGTAGAACGTATAACGTATAACGTATAACGTATAACATATAACGTATAACGTATAACGTATAACATACAACGTAGAACGTATAACATATAACGTATAACGTATTACATATTACGTATACCGTATAACGTATAACGTATAACGTATAACGTATAACGTAAGACCTATGACGTATAACGTATAACGTATAACGTATAACGAATAACGTATAACGTATAACGTATAACGTATAACGTATAACGTATAACCTATAACGTATAACGTATTACATATTACGTATACCGTATAATGTATATCGTATAACGTAAGACCTATGACGTATAACGTATAACGTATAACGTATAACGTATAACGTATAACGTATAACGTATAACGTATAACGTATAACGTATAACGTATAACGTATTACATATTACGTATACCGTATAACGTATAACGTATAACGTATAACGTATAACGTATAACGTATAACGTATAACGTATAACGTATAACCTATAACGTATAACGTATTACATATTACGTATACCGTATAATGTATATCGTATAACGTAAGACCTATGACGTATAACGTATAACGTATAACGTATAACGTATAACGTATAACGTATAACGTATAACGTATAACGTATAACGTATAACGTATGACGTATAACATATAACGTATAACGTATAATGTATAACGTACAACGTATAACCCACGACGTATAACGTATAACGTATAACGTATAACGTATAACGTATAAAGTTCAACGTATAACGTATAACGTATAACGTATAAAGTTCAACGTATAACGTATAACGTATAACGTATAACGTATAACGTATAACGTATAACGTATAACGTATAACGTATAACGTATAAAGTTCAACGTATAACGTATAACGTATAACGTATAACGTATAAAGTTCAACGTATAACGTAT
Source organism: Ptiloglossa arizonensis (assembly GCF_051014685.1). NCBI lineage: Eukaryota > Metazoa > Arthropoda > Insecta > Hymenoptera > Colletidae > Ptiloglossa > Ptiloglossa arizonensis. The sequence goes on along the minus strand of NW_027478879.1, from coordinate 243,940 downwards.
AACGTATAACGTATAAAGTTCAACGTATAACGTATAACGTATAACGTATAACGTATAACGTATAACGTATATTGTATAACGTATAACGTATAACGTATAACGTATAACGTATAACGTATAACGTATAACGTATAACGTATAACGTATAACGTATAGCATATAACGTATAACGAATAACGTATAATGTATAACGTATAACGTATAACGTATAACCCATAACGTATAACGTATAACGTATAACATATAACGTATAACGTATAACGTATATCATATAACGTAGAACGTATAACGTATAACGTATAACGTATAACATATAACGTATAACGTATAACGTATAACATACAACGTAGAACGTATAACATATAACGTATAACGTATTACATATTACGCATACCGTATAACGTATAACGTATAACGTATAACGTAAGACCTATGACGTTTAACGTATAACGTATAACGTATAACGTATAACGTATAACGTATAACGTATAACGTATAACGTATAACGTATAACGTATAACGTATAACGTATAACGTATAACGTATAACGTATAACGTATATCGTATAACGTATAACGTATAACGTATAACGTATAACGTATAACGTATAACGTATAACGTATAACGTAGAACGTATAACCTATAACGTATAACGTATAACGTATAACATATAACGTATAACGTATAACGTATAACATATAACGTATAACGTATAACATATAACGTATAACGTATAACGTATAACGTATAACCTATAACGTAAGATCTATGACGTGTAACGTATAACGTATAACGTATAACGTATAACGTAAACGTATAACGTATAACGTATAACGTATAACGTTTAACGTATAACGTATAACGTATAACGTATAACGTATAACGTATAACGTATAACGTATAACGGATAACGTATAACGTATAACGTATAACGTATAACGTATAACGTATAACGTATAACGTATAACGTATAACGTATAACGTATAACGTATAACGTATAACGTATAACGTATAACGTATGACGTATAACATATAACGTATAACGTATAATGTATAACGTACAACGTATAACCCACGACGTATAACGTATAACGTATAACGTATAACGTATAACGTATAAAGTTCAACGTATAACGTATAACGTATAACGTATAAAGTTCAACGTATAACGTATAACGTATAACGTATAACGTATAACGTATAACGTATAACGTATAACGTATAACGTATAACGTATAAAGTTCAACGTATAACGTATAACGTATAACGTATAAAGTTCAACGTATAACGTATAACGTATAACGTATAACGTATAACGTATAACGTATAACGTATAACGTATATTCTATAACGTATAACGTATAACGTATAACGTATAACGTATAACGTATAACGTATAACGTATAGCATATAACGTATAACGAATAACGTATAATGTATAACGTATAACGTATAACGTATAACCCATAACGTATAACGTATAACGTATAACATATAACGTATAACGTATAACGTATATCATATAACGTAGAACGTATAACGTATAACGTATAACGTATAACATATAACGTATATCGTATAACGTATAACATACAACGTAGAGCGTATAACATATAACGTATAACGTATAACCCACGACGTATAACGTATGACGTATAACGTATAACGTATAACGTATAAAGTTCAGCGTATAACGTATAACGTATAACGTATAAAGTTCAACGTATAACGTATAACGTATAACGTATAACGTATAACGTATAACGTATAATGTATAACGTATAACGTATAAAGTTCAACGTATAACGTATAACGTATAACGTATAACGTATAACGTATAACGTATAACGTATAACGTATAACGTATAACGTATAACGTATAACGTATAAAGTTCAACGTATAACGTATAACGTATAACGTATAACGTATAACGTATAACGTATAACGTATAACGTATAACGTATAACGTATAACGTATAACGTATAACGTATAAGGTACAACGTATAACGTATATCGTATAACGTATAACGTATAACGTATAAAGTACAGCGTATAACGTATGACGTATAACGTATAACGTATAACGTATAACGTATAACGTATAACGTATAACGTATTACATATTACGTATACCGTATAACTAATAACGTATAACCCATGACGTATAACGTATAACGTATAATGTATAACGTATAACGTATAAAGTACAACGTATAACGTATAACGTATAACGTATAACGTATAACGTATAACGTATAACCTATAACGTATAACGTATATTGTATAACGTATAACGTATAACGTATAACGTATAACGTATAACGTATAACGTATAACGTATAACGTATAACGTATAACGTATAACGTATAACGTATAACGTATAACGTATAACGTATAACGTATAACGTATAACGTATAACGTATAACGTATAACGTATAACGTATAACGTATAACGTATAACGTATAACGTATGACGTATAACGTATAACGTATAACGTATAACGTATAACGTATAACGTATAACGTATAACGTATAACGTATAACGTATAACGTATAACGTATAACGTATAACGTATAACGTATAACGTATAACGTATAACGTATAACGTATAACGTATAACGTATTACATATTACGTATAACGTATAACGTATAACGTATAACGCATAACCCATGACGTATAACGTATAACGTATAATGTATACCGTATAACGTATGAAGTACAACGTATAACGTATAACGTATAACGTATAACGTATAACGTATAACGTATAACGTATAACGTATAACCCATGACGTATAACGTATAACGTATAATGTATACCGTATAACGTATAACGTATAACGTATAACGTATAACGTATGACGTATGACGTATATCGTATAAGGTGTAACCTACAACGTATAACGTATGACGAATAACATATAACATATAACGTATAATGTATAACGTATAACGTATAACCCACGACGTATAACGTATGACGTATAACGTATAACGTATTACGTATAAAGTTCAGCGTATAACGTATAACGTATAACGTATAAAGTTCAACGTATAACGTATAACGTATAACGTATAACGTATAACGTATAACGTATAACGTATGACGTATGACGTATATCGTATAAGGTGTAACCTACAACGTATAACGTATGACGAATAACATATAACATATAACGTATAATGTATAACGTATAACGTATAACCCACGACGTATAACGTATGACGTATAACGTATAACGTATTACGTATAAAGTTCAGCGTATAACGTATAACGTATAACGTATAAAGTTCAACGTATAACGTATAACGTATAACGTATAACGTATAACGTATAACGTATAACGTATAACGTATAACGTATAAAGTTCAACGTATAACGTATAACGTATAACGTATAACGTATAACGTATAACGTATAACGTATAACGTATAACGTATAACGTATAACGTATAAAGTTCAACGTATAACGTATAACGTATAATAGTTCAACGTATAACGTATAACGCATAACGTATAAAGTTCAACGTATAACGTATAACGTATAACGTATAACGTATAACGTATAACGTATAACGTATAACGTATAACGTATAACGTATAACGTATAACGTATAAAGTTCAACGTATAACGTATAACGCATAACGTATAAAGTTCAACGTATAACGTATAACGTATAACGTATAACCTATAACGTATAACGTATATTGTATAACGTATAACGTATAATGTATAACGTATAACGTATAACGTATAACGTATAACGTATAACGTATAACGTATAACGTATAACGTATAACGTATAACGTACAACGTATAACGTATAACGTATAACGTATAACGTATAACGTATAACGTATAACGTATGACGTATAACGTATGACGTATGACGTATAACGTATAACGTATAACGTATAACGTATAACGTATAACGTATAACGTATAACGTATAACGTATAACGTATAACGTATAACGTATAACGTATAACGTATAACGTATAACGTATAACGTATAACGTATAACGTATAACGTATAACGTATAACGTATAACGTATAACGTATAACGTATAACGTATAACGTATAACGTATAACGTATAACGTATAACGTATAACGTATAACGTATAACGTATAACGTATAACGTATAACGTATAACGTATAACGTATAACGTATAACGTATAACGTATTACATATTACGTATGCCGTATAACGTATAACGTATAACGTATAACGTATAACGTATAACGTATAACTTATAACGTATAACGTATTACATATTACGTATACCGTATAATGTATATCGTATAACGTAAGACCTATGACGTATAACGTATAACGTATAACGTATAACGTATAACGTATAACGTATAACGTATAACGTATAACGTATAACGTATAACGTATACCGTATAACGTACAACATATAACGTAAGACCTATGACGTATAACGTATAACGTGTAACGTATAACGTATAACGTATTACATATTACGTATTCCGTATAACGTATAACGTATAACGTAAGACCTATGACGTATAACGTATGACGTATAACGTATAACGTATAACGTATAACGTATAACGTATAACCTATAACGTATAACGTATAACGTATAACGTATAACGTATAACGTATAACGTATAACGTATAACGTATAACGTATAACGTATAACGTATAACGTATAACGTATAACGTATTACATATTACGTATAACGTATAACGTATAACGTATAACGCATAACCCATGACGTATAACGTATAACGTATAATGTATACCGTATAACGTATGAAGTACAACGTATAACGTATAACGTATAACGTATAACGTATAACGTATAACGTATAACGTATAACGTATAACGTATAACGTATAACGTATAACGTATAACGTATAACGTATGACGTATTACGTGTGACGTACAACGTATAACGTATAACGTAAAACGTATAACGTATAACGTATATTGTATTACGTATAACGTATAACGTATAACGTATAACGTATAACGTATAACGTATAACGTATAACGTATAACGTATAACGTATATCGTATAACGTATAACGTATAACGTATAACGTATAACGTATAACGTATACCGTATAACGTACAACATATAACGTAAGACCTATGACGTATAACGTATAACGTATAACGTTTAACGTATAACGTATAACGTATAACGTATAACGTATAACGTATAACGTATAACGTATAACGGATAACGTATAACGTATAACGTATAACGTATAACGTATAACGTATAACGTATAACGTATAACGTATAACGTATAACGTATAACGTATAACGTATAACGTATAACGTATAACGTATGACGTATAACATATAACGTATAACGTATAATGTATAACGTACAACGTATAACCCACGACGTATAACGTATAACGTATAACGTATAACGTATAACGTATAAAGTTCAACGTATAACGTATAACGTATAACGTATAAAGTTCAACGTATAACGTATAACGTATAACGTATAACGTATAACGTATAACGTATAACGTATAACGTATAACGTATAACGTATAACGTATAAAGTTCAACGTATAACGTATAACGTATAACGTATAAAGTTCAACGTATAACGTATAACGTATAACGTATAACGTATAACGTATAACGTATAACGTATAACGTATATTCTATAACGTATAACGTATAACGTATAACGTATAACGTATAACGTATAACGTATAACGTATAGCATATAACGTATAACGAATAACGTATAATGTATAACGTATAACGTATAACGTATAACCCATAACGTATAACGTATAACGTATAACATATAACGTATAACGTATAACGTATATCATATAACGTAGAACGTATAACGTATAACGTATAACGTATAACATATAACGTATATCGTATAACGTATAACATACAACGTAGAGCGTATAACATATAACGTATAACGTATAACCCACGACGTATAACGTATGACGTATAACGTATAACGTATAACGTATAAAGTTCAGCGTATAACGTATAACGTATAACGTATAAAGTTCAACGTATAACGTATAACGTATAACGTATAACGTATAACGTATAACGTATAATGTATAACGTATAACGTATAAAGTTCAACGTATAACGTATAACGTATAACGTATAACGTATAACGTATAACGTATAACGTATAACGTATAACGTATAACGTATAACGTATAACGTATAACGTATAAAGTTCAACGTATAACGTATAACGTATAACGTATAACGTATAACGTATAACGTATAACGTATAACGTATAACGTATAACGTATAACGTATAACGTATAACGTATAAGGTACAACGTATAACGTATATCGTATAACGTATAACGTATAACGTATAAAGTACAGCGTATAACGTATGACGTATAACGTATAACGTATAACGTATAACGTATAACGTATAACGTATAACGTATTACATATTACGTATACCGTATAACTAATAACGTATAACCCATGACGTATAACGTATAACGTATAATGTATAACGTATAACGTATAAAGTACAACGTATAACGTATAACGTATAACGTATAACGTATAACGTATAACGTATAACCTATAACGTATAACGTATATTGTATAACGTATAACGTATAACGTATAACGTATAACGTATAACGTATAACGTATAACGTATAACGTATAACGTATAACGTATAACGTATAACGTATAACGTATAACGTATAACGTATAACGTATAACGTATAACGTATAACGTATAACGTATAACGTATAACGTATAACGTATAACGTATAACGTATAACGTATGACGTATAACGTATAACGTATAACGTATAACGTATAACGTATAACGTATAACGTATAACGTATAACGTATAACGTATAACGTATAACGTATAACGTATAACGTATAACGTATAACGTATAACGTATAACGTATAACGTATAACGTATAACGTATTACATATTACGTATAACGTATAACGTATAACGTATAACGCATAACCCATGACGTATAACGTATAACGTATAATGTATACCGTATAACGTATGAAGTACAACGTATAACGTATAACGTATAACGTATAACGTATAACGTATAACGTATAACGTATAACGTATAACCCATGACGTATAACGTATAACGTATAATGTATACCGTATAACGTATAACGTATAACGTATAACGTATAACGTATGACGTATGACGTATATCGTATAAGGTGTAACCTACAACGTATAACGTATGACGAATAACATATAACATATAACGTATAATGTATAACGTATAACGTATAACCCACGACGTATAACGTATGACGTATAACGTATAACGTATTACGTATAAAGTTCAGCGTATAACGTATAACGTATAACGTATAAAGTTCAACGTATAACGTATAACGTATAACGTATAACGTATAACGTATAACGTATAACGTATAACGTATAACGTATAAAGTTCAACGTATAACGTATAACGTATAACGTATAACGTATAACGTATAACGTATAACGTATAACGTATAACGTATAACGTATAACGTATAAAGTTCAACGTATAACGTATAACGTATAATAGTTCAACGTATAACGTATAACGCATAACGTATAAAGTTCAACGTATAACGTATAACGTATAACGTATAACGTATAACGTATAACGTATAACGTATAACGTATAACGTATAACGTATAACGTATAACGTATAAAGTTCAACGTATAACGTATAACGCATAACGTATAAAGTTCAACGTATAACGTATAACGTATAACGTATAACCTATAACGTATAACGTATATTGTATAACGTATAACGTATAATGTATAACGTATAACGTATAACGTATAACGTATAACGTATAACGTATAACGTATAACGTATAACGTATAACGTATAACGTACAACGTATAACGTATAACGTATAACGTATAACGTATAACGTATAACGTATAACGTATGACGTATAACGTATGACGTATGACGTATAACGTATAACGTATAACGTATAACGTATAACGTATAACGTATAACGTATAACGTATAACGTATAACGTATAACGTATAACGTATAACGTATAACGTATAACGTATAACGTATAACGTATAACGTATAACGTATAACGTATAACGTATAACGTATAACGTATAACGTATAACGTATAACGTATAACGTATAACGTATAACGTATAACGTATAACGTATAACGTATAACGTATAACGTATAACGTATAACGTATAACGTATAACGTATAACGTATTACATATTACGTATGCCGTATAACGTATAACGTATAACGTATAACGTATAACGTATAACGTATAACTTATAACGTATAACGTATTACATATTACGTATACCGTATAATGTATATCGTATAACGTAAGACCTATGACGTAAAACGTATAACGTATAACGTATAACGTATAACGTATAACGTATAACGTATAACGTATAACGTATAACGTATAACGTATACCGTATAACGTACAACATATAACGTAAGACCTATGACGTATAACGTATAACGTGTAACGTATAACGTATAACGTATTACATATTACGTATTCCGTATAACGTATAACGTATAACGTAAGACCTATGACGTATAACGTATGACGTATAACGTATAACGTATAACGTATAACGTATAACGTATAACCTATAACGTATAACGTATAACGTATAACGTATAACGTATAACGTATAACGTATAACGTATAACGTATAACGTATAACGTATAACGTATAACGTATAACGTATAACGTATTACATATTACGTATAACGTATAACGTATAACGTATAACGCATAACCCATGACGTATAACGTATAACGTATAATGTATACCGTATAACGTATGAAGTACAACGTATAACGTATAACGTATAACGTATAACGTATAACGTATAACGTATAACGTATAACGTATAACGTATAACGTATAACGTATAACGTATAACGTATAACGTATGACGTATTACGTGTGACGTACAACGTATAACGTATAACGTAAAACGTATAACGTATAACGTATATTGTATTACGTATAACGTATAACGTATAACGTATAACGTATAACGTATAACGTATAACGTATAACGTATAACGTATAACGTATATCGTATAACGTATAACGTATAACCTATAACGTATAACGTATAACGTATAACATATAACGTATAACGTATAACGTAAAACGTATAAAGTTCAGCGTATAACGTATAACGTATAACGTATAAAGTTCAACGTATAACGTATAACGTATAACGTATAACGCATAACGTATAACGAATGACGCATAACGTATAACGTATAACGTATAACGTATAACGTATAACGTATAACGTATAACGTATAACGTATAACGTATAGCGTATAACGTATAACGTATAACGTATAACGTATAACGTATAACGTATAACGTATAACGTATAACGTATAACGTATAACGTATAACGTATAACGTATAACCCATGACGTATAACGTATAACGTATAATGTATACCGTATAACGTATAACGTATAACGTATAACGTATAATGTATTACGTATGACGTATATCGTATAAGGTGTAACCTACAACGTATAACGTATGACGTATAACATATAACATATAACGTATAATGTATAACGTATAACGTATAACCCACGACGTATAACGTATGACGTATAACGTATAACGTATAACGTATAAAGTTCAGCGTATAACGTATAACGTATAACGTATAAAGTTCAACGTATAACGTATAACGTATAACGTATAACGTATAACGTATAATGTATAACGTATAACGTATAAAGTTCAACGTATAACGTATAACGTATAACGTATAACGTATAACGTATAACGTATAACGTATAACGTATAACGTATAACGTATAACGTATAACGTATAAAGTTCAACGTATAACGTATAACGTATAATAGTTCAACGTATAACGTATAACGCATAACGTATAAAGTTCAACGTATAACGTATAACGTATAACGTATAACGTATAACGTATAACGTATAACGTATAACGTATAACGTATAACGTATAACGTATAACGTATAACGTATAACGTATAACGTATAACGTATAACGTATAACGTATAACGTATAACGTATAACGTATAACGTATAACGTATAACGTATAACGTATAACGTATAACGTATAACGTATAACGTATAACGTATAACGTATAACGTATAACGTATAACGTATAACGTATGACGTATTACGTGTGACGTACAACGTATAACGTATAACGTATAACGTATAACGTATAACTTATAACGTATAACGTATAACGTATAACGTATAACGTATAACATATAACGTATAACGTATAACGTATAACGTATAACGTATAACGTATAACGTATAACGTATAACCCATAACGTATATCGTATAACGTATAACATATAACGTATAACGTATAACGTATAACATATAACGTAGAACGTATAACGTATAACGTATAACGTATAACGTATATCGTATAACGTATAACGTATAACCTATAACGTATAACGTATAACGTATAACATATAACGTATAACGTATAACGTATAACGTATAAAGTTCAGCGTATAACGTATAACGTATAACGTATAAAGTTCAACGTATAACGTATAACGTATAACGTATAACGCATAACGTATAACGAATGACGCATAACGTATAACGTATAACGTATAACGTATAACGTATAACGCATAACGTATAACGAATGACGCATAACGTATAACGTATAACGTATAACGTATATTGTATAACGTATAACGTATAACGTATAACGTATAACGTATAACGTGTAACGTATAACGTATAACGTATAACGTATAACGTATAACGTATAACGTATAACGTATAACGTATAACGTATAACGTATAACGTATAACGTATAACGTATAACGTATAACGTATAACGTATAACGTATGACGTATAACGTATAACGTATAACGTATAACGTATAACGTATAACGTATAACGTATAACGTATAACGTATAACGTATAACGTATAACGTATAACGTATAACGTATAACGTATAACGTATAACGTATAACGTATAACGTATAACGTATAACGTATAACGTATAACGTATGACGTATAACGTATGACGTATAACGTATGACGTATGACGTATAACGTATAACGTATAACGTATAACGTATAACGTATAACGTATAACGTATAACGTATAACGTATAACGTATAACGTATAACGTATAACGTATAACGTATAACGTATAACGTATAACGTATAACGTATAACTTATAACGTATAACGTATAACGTATAACGTATAACGTATAACGTATAACGTATAACGTATTACATATTACGTATGCCGTATAACGTATAACGTATAACGTATAACGTATAACGTATAACTTATAACGTATAACGTATTACATATTACGTATACCGTATAATGTATATCGTATAACGTAAGACCTATGACGTATAACGTATAACGTATAACGTATAACGTATAACGTATAACGTATAACGTATAACGTATACCGTATAACGTATAACATATAACGTAAGACCTATGACGTATAACGTATAACGTGTAACGTATAACGTATAACGTATTACATATTACGTATTCCGTATAACGTATAACGTATAACATATAACGTAAGACCTATGACGTATAACGTATAACGTGTAACGTATAACGTATAACGTATTACATATTACGTATTCCGTATAACGTATAACGTATAACGTAAGACCTATGACGTATAACGTATGACGTATAACGTATAACGTATAACGTATAACGTATAACGTATAACGTATAACCTATAACGTATAACGTATAACGTATAACGTATAACGTATAACGTATAACGTATAACGTATAACGTATAACGTATAACGTATAACGTATAACGTATAACGTATAACGTATTACATATTACGTATAACGTATAACGTATAACGTATAACGTATAACCCATGACGAATAACGTATAACGTATAATGTATACCGTATAACGTATGAAGTACAACGTATAACGTATAACGTATAACGTATAACGTATAACGTATAACGTATAACGTATAACGTATAACGTATAACGTATAACGTATAACGTATAACGTATGACGTATTACGTGTGACGTACAACGTATAACGTATAACGTATAACGTATAACGTATAACGTATAACGTATAACGTATAACGTATAACGTATAACGTATAACGTATAACGTATAACGTATAACGCATAACGTATAACGTCTAACGTATAACGTATATTGTATAACGTATAACGTATAACGTATAACGTATAACGTATAACGTATAACGTATAACGTATAACGTATAACGTATAACATATAACGTATAACGTATAACGTATAATGTATAACGTATAACGTATAACGTATAAACTATAACGTATATCGTATAACGTATAACATATAACGTAAAACGTATAACGTATAACATATAACGTATAACATATAACGTATAACGTATAACGTATAACATACAACGTAGAACGTGTAACGTATAACATATAACGTATAACGTATAACGGATAACGTATAACGTATAACGTATAACCTATAACGTAAGATCTTTGACGTATAACGTATAACGTATAACGTATAACGTATAACGTATAACGTATAACGTATAACGTATAACGTATAACGTATAACGTATAACGTATAACGTATAACGTATAACGTATAACGTATGACGTATAACGTATAACGTATAACGTATAACGTATAACGTATAACGTATAACGTATAACGTATAACGTATAACGTATAACGTATAACGTATAACGTATAACGTATAACGTATAACGTATAACGTATAACGTATAACGTATAACGTATAACGTATAACGTATAACGTATAACGTATAACGTATAACGTATAACGTATAACGTATAACGTATGACGTATAACGTATGACGTATGACGTATAACGTATAACGTATAACGTATAACGTATAACGTATAACGTATAACGTATAACGTATAACGTATAACGTATTACGTATAACGTATAACGTATAACGTATAACGTATAACGTATAACGTATAACGTATAACGTATAACGTATAACGTATTACATATTACGTATGCCGTATAACGTATAACGTATAACGTATAACGTATAACGTATAACGTATAACGTATACCGAATAACGTATAACATATAACGTAAGACCTATGACGTATAACGTATAACTTGTAACGTATAACGTATAACGTATTACATATTACGTATTCCGTATAACGTATAACGTATAACGTAAGACCTATGACGTATAACGTATGACGTATAACGTATAACGTATAACGTATAACGTATAACGTATAACATATAACGTATAACGTATAACGTACAACGTATAACGTATAACGTATAACGTATAACGTATAACGTATAACGTATAACGTATAACGTATAACGTATAACGTATAACGTATAACGTATAACGTATTACATATTACGTATAACGTATAACGTATAACGTATAACGTATAACCCATGACGTATAACGTATAACGTATAATGTATACCGTATAACGTATGAAGTACAACGTATAACGTATAACGTATAACGTATAACGTATAACGTATAACGTATAACGTATAACGTATAACGTATAACGTATAACGTATAACGTATGACGTATTACGTGTGACGTACAACGTATAACGTATAACGTATACCGCATAACGTATAACGTATAACGTATAACGTATAACGTATTACATATTACGTATAACGTATAACGTATAACGTATAAGGTATAACCCATGACGTATAACGTATAACGTATAATGTCTAACGTATAACGTATAAAGTACAACGTATAACGTATAACGTATAACGTATAACGTATAACGTATATTGTATAACCTATAACGTACAGCGTATAACGAATAACGTATAACGTATAACGTATAACGTATAACGTATAACGTATGACGTATTACGTGTGACGTACAACGTATAACGTATAACGTATAACATATAACGTATAACGTATAACGTATAACATACAACGTAAAACGTGTAACGTATAACATATAACGTATAACGTATAACGGATAACGTATAACGTATAACGTATAACCTATAACGTAAGATCTATGACGTATAACGTATAACGTATAACGTATAACGTATAACGTATAACGTATAACGTATAACGTATAACGTATAACGTATAACGTATAACGTATAACGTATAACGTATAACGTATAACGTATAACGTATAACGTATAACGTATAACGTATAACGTATAACGTATAACGTATAACGTATAACGTATAACGTATAACGTATAACGTATAACGTATAACGTATAACGTATAACGTATAACGTATAACGTATAACGTATTACGTATAACGTATAACGTATAACGTATAACGTATAACGTATAACGTATAACGTATAACGTATAACGTATAACGTATAACGTATAACGTATAACGTATAACGTATAACGTATAACGTATAACGTATAACGTATAACGTATAACGTATAACGTATAACGTATAACGTATGACGTATAACGTATGACGTATGACGTATAACGTATAACGTATAACGTATAACGTATAACGTATAACGTATAACGTATAACGTATAACGTATAACGTATAACGTATAACGTATAACGTATAACGTATAACGTATAACGTATAACGTATAACGTATAACGTATAACGTATAACGTATAACGTATAACGTATAACGTATAACGTATTACATATTACGTATGCCGTATAACGTATAACGTATAACGTATAACGTATAACGTATAACGTATAACGTATAACGTATAACTTATAACGTATAACGTATTACATATTACGTATACCGTATAATGTATATCGTATAACGTAAGACCTATGACGTATAACGTATAACGTATAACGTATAACGTATAACGTATAACGTATAACGTATAACGTATAACGTATAACGTATACCGAATAACGTATAACATATAACGTAAGACCTATGACGTATAACGTATAACGTGTAACGTATAACGTATAACGTATTACATATTACGTATTCCGTATAACGTATAACGTATAACGTAAGACCTATGACGTATAACGTATGACGTATAACGTATAACGTATAACGTATAACGTATAACGTATAACATATAACGTATAACGTATAACGTACAACGTATAACGTATAACGTATAACGTATAACGTATAACGTATAACGTATAACGTATAACGTATAACGTATAACGTATAACGTATAACGTATTACATATTACGTATAACGTATAACGTATAACGTATAACGTATAACCCATGACGTATAACGTATAAAGTACAACGTATAACGTATAACGTATAACGTATAACGTATAACGTATATTGTATAACCTATAACGTACAACGTATAACGAATAACGTATAACGTATAACGTATAACGTATAACGTATAACGTATGACGTATTACGTGTGACGTACAACGTATAACGTATAACGTATAACGTATAACGTATAACGTATAACGTATAACGTATAACGTATAACGTATGACGTATTACGTGTGACGTACAACGTATAACGTATAACGTATACCGTATAACGTATAACGTATAACGTATAACGTATAACGTATTACATATTACGTATAACGTATAACGTATAACGTATAAGGTATAACCCATGACGTATAACGTATAACGTATAATGTCTAACGTATAACGTATAAAGTACAACGTATAACGTATAACGTATAACGTATAACGTATAACGTATATTGTATAACCTATAACGTACAACGTATAACGAATAACGTATAACGTATAACGTATAACGTATAACGTATAACGTATGACGTATTACGTGTGACGTACAACGTATAACGTATAACGTATAACATATAACGTATAACGTATAACGTATAACATACAACGTAAAACGTGTAACGTATAACATATAACGTATAACGTATAACGGATAACGTATAACGTATAACGTATAACCTATAACGTAAGATCTATGACGTATAACGTATAACGTATAACGTATAACGTATAACGTATAACGTATAACGTATAACGTATAACGTATAACGTATAACGTATAACGTATAACGTATAACGTATAACGTATAACGTATAACGTATAACGTATAACGTATAACGTATAACGTATAACGTATAACGTATAACGTATAACGTATAACGTATAACGTATAACGTATAACGTATAACGTATAACGTATAACGTATAACGTATAACGTATAACGTATAACGTATAACGTATAACGTATAACGTATAACGTATAACGTATAACGTATAACGTATAACGTATAACGTATAACGTATAACGTATAACGTATAACGTATAACGTATAACGTATAACGTATAACGTATAACGTATAACGTATGACGTATAACGTATGACGTATGACGTATAACGTATAACGTATAACGTATAACGTATAACGTATAACGTATAACGTATAACGTATAACGTATAACGTATAACGTATAACGTATAACGTATAACGTATAACGTATAACGTATAACGTATAACGTATAACGTATAACGTATAACGTATAACGTATAACGTATAACGTATAACGTATAACGTATTACATATTACGTATGCCGTATAACGTATGCCGTATAACGTATAACGTATAACGTATAACGTATAACGTATAACGTATAACGTATAACGTATAACGTATAACGTATAACTTATAACGTATAACGTATTACATATTACGTATACCGTATAATGTATATCGTATAACGTAAGACCTATGACGTATAACGTATAACGTATAACGTATAACGTATAACGTATAACGTATAACGTATAACGTATAACGTATAACGTATACCGAATAACGTATAACATATAACGTAAGACCTATGACGTATAACGTATAACGTGTAACGTATAACGTATAACGTATTACATATTACGTATTCCGTATAACGTATAACGTATAACGTAAGACCTATGACGTATAACGTATGACGTATAACGTATAACGTATAACGTATAACGTATAACGTATAACATATAACGTATAACGTATAACGTACAACGTATAACGTATAACGTATAACGTATAACGTATAACGTATAACGTATAACGTATAACGTATAACGTATAACGTATAACGTATAACGTATAACGTATTACATATTACGTATAACGTATAACGTATAACGTATAACGTATAACCCATGACGTATAACGTATAAAGTACAACGTATAACGTATAACGTATAACGTATAACGTATAACGTATATTGTATAACCTATAACGTACAACGTATAACGAATAACGTATAACGTATAACGTATAACGTATAACGTATAACGTATGACGTATTACGTGTGACGTACAACGTATAACGTATAACGTGTAACGTATAACGTATAACGTATAACCCACGACGTATAACGTATGACGTATAACGTATAACGTATAACGTATAAAGTTCAGCGTATAACGTATAACGTATAAGGTATAACGTATAAAGTTCAACGTATAACGTATAACGTATAACGTATAACGCATAACGTATAACGAATGACGCATAACGTATAACGTATAACGTATAACGTATAACGTATAACGTATAACGTATAACGTATAACGTATAACGTATAACGTATAACGTATAACGTATAACGTATAACGTATAACGTATAACGTATAACGTATAACGTATAACGTATAACCCATGACGTATAACGTATAACGTATAATGTATACCGTATAACGTATAACGTATAACGTATAACGTATAACGTATGACGTATGACGTATATCGTATAAGGTGTAACCTACAACGTATAACGTATGACGTATAACATATAACATATAACGTATAATGTATAACGTATAACGTATAACCCACGACGTATAACGTATGACGTATAACGTATAACGTATAACGTATAAAGTTCAGCGTATAACGTATAACGTATAACGTATAAAGTTCAACGTATAACGTATAACGTATAACGTATAACGTATAACGTATAACGTATAACGTATGACGTATAACGTATAAAGTTCAACGTATAACGTATAACGTACAACGTATAACGTATAACGTATAACGTATAACGTATAACGTATAACGTATAACGTATAACGTATAACGTATAACGTATAACGTATAACGTATAACGTATAACGTATAACGTATAACGTATAACGTATAACGTATAACGTATAACGTATAACGTATGACGTATATCGTATAAGGTGTAACCTACAACGTATAACGTATGACGCATAACATATAACGTATAACGTATAATGTATAACGTATACCGTATAACCCACGACGTATAACGTATGACGTATAACGTATAACGTATAACGTATAAAGTTCAACGTATAACGTGTAACGTATAAAGTTCAACGTATAACGTATAACCTATAACGTATAAAGTTCAACGTATAACGTATAACGTATAACGTATAACGTATAACGTATAACGTATAACGTATAACATATAACGTATAACGTATAACGTATAAAGTTCAACGTATAACGTATAACGTATAACGTATAAAGTTCAACGTATAACGTATAACGTATAACGTATAACGTATAACGTATAACGTATAACGTATAACGTATAACGTATAACGTATAACGTATAACGTATAACGTATAACGTATAACGTATAACGTATAACGTATAACGTATAACGTATAACGTATAACGTATAACGTATAACGTATAACGTATTACATATTACGTATGCCGTATAACGTATAACGTATAACGTATAACGTATAACGTATAACGTATAACGTATAACGTATAACTTATAACGTATAACGTATTACATATTACGTATACCGTATAATGTATATCGTATAACGTAAGACCTATGACGTATAACGTATAACGTATAACGTATAACGTATAACGTATAACGTATAACGTATAACGTATAACGTATAACGTATACCGAATAACGTATAACATATAACGTAAGACCTATGACGTATAACGTATAACGTGTAACGTATAACGTATAACGTATTACATATTACGTATTCCGTATAACGTATAACGTATAACGTAAGACCTATGACGTATAACGTATGACGTATAACGTATAACGTATAACGTATAACGTATAACGTATAACATATAACGTATAACGTATAACGTACAACGTATAACGTATAACGTATAACGTATAACGTATAACGTATAACGTATAACGTATAACGTATAACGTATAACGTATAACGTATAACGTATTACATATTACGTATAACGTATAACGTATAACGTATAACGTATAACCCATGACGTATAACGTATAAAGTACAACGTATAACGTATAACGTATAACGTATAACGTATAACGTATATTGTATAACCTATAACGTACAACGTATAACGAATAACGTATAACGTATAACGTATAACGTATAACGTATAACGTATGACGTATTACGTGTGACGTACAACGTATAACGTATAACGTATAAAGTTCAGCGTATAACGTATAACGTATAAGGTATAACCCATGACGTATAACGTATAAAGTTCAACGTATAACGTATAACGTATAACGTATAACGCATAACGTATAACGAATGACGCATAACGTATAACGTATAACGTATAACGTATAACGTATAACGTATAACGTATAACGTATAACGTATAACGTATAACGTATAACGTATAACGTATAACGTATAACGTATAACGTATAACGTATAACGTATAACGTATAACGTATAACCCATGACGTATAACGTATAACGTATAATGTATACCGTATAACGTATAACGTATAACGTATAACGTATAACGTATGACGTATGACGTATATCGTATAAGGTGTAACCTACAACGTATAACGTATGACGTATAACATATAACATATAACGTATAATGTATAACGTATAACGTATAACCCACGACGTATAACGTATGACGTATAACGTATAACGTATAACGTATAAAGTTCAGCGTATAACGTATAACGTATAACGTATAAAGTTCAACGTATAACGTATAACGTATAACGTATAACGTATAACGTATAACGTATAACGTATGACGTATAACGTATAAAGTTCAACGTATAACGTATAACGTACAACGTATAACGTATAACGTATAACGTATAACGTATAACGTATAACGTATAACGTATAACGTATAACGTATAACGTATAACGTATAACGTATAACGTATAACGTATAACGTATAACGTATAACGTATAACGTATAACGTATAACGTATGACGTATATCGTATAAGGTGTAACCTACAACGTATAACGTATGACGCATAACATATAACGTATAACGTATAATGTATAACGTATACCGTATAACCCACGACGTATAACGTATGACGTATAACGTATAACGTATAACGTATAAAGTTCAACGTATAACGTGTAACGTATAAAGTTCAACGTATAACGTATAACCTATAACGTATAAAGTTCAACGTATAACGTATAACGTATAACGTATAACGTATAACGTATAACGTATAACGTATAACATATAACGTATAACGTATAACGTATAAAGTTCAACGTATAACGTATAACGTATAACGTATAAAGTTCAACGTATAACGTATAACGTATAACGTATAACGTATAACGTATAACGTATATTGTATAACGTATAACGTATAACGTATAACGTATAACGTATAACGTATAACGTATAACGTATAACGTATAACATATAACGTATAACGTATAACGTATAATGTATAACGTATAACGTATAACGTATAACCCATAACGTATATCGTATAACGTATAACATATAACGTATAACGTATAACGTATAACGTATAACATATAACGTAGAACGTATAACGTATAACGTATAACGTATAACATATAACGTATAACGTATAACGTATAACATACAACGTAGAACGTGTAACGTATAACATATAACGTATAACGTATAACGGATAACGTATAACGTATAACGTATAACCTATAACGTAAGATCTATGACGTATAACGTATAACGTATAACGTATAACGTATAACGTATAACGTATAACGTATAACGTATAACGTATAACGTATAACGTAAACGTATAACGTATAACGTATAACGTATAACGTATAACGTATAACGTATAACGTATAACGTATAACGTATAACGTATAACGTATAACGTATAACGTATAACTTATAACGTATAACGTATAACGTATAATGTATAACGTATAACGTATAACGTATAACCTATAACGTATTACATATTACGTATACCGTATAACGTATAACGTATAACGTATAACATATAACGTAAAACGTATAACGTATAACGTATAACGTATAACGTATAACGTATTACATATTACGTATACCGTATAACGTAAAACGTATAACGTAAGACCTATGACGTATAACGTATAACGTATATTGTATAACGTATAACGTGTAAGGTATAACGTATAACGTATAACATATAACGTATAACGTATAACGTATAACGTATAACGTATAACGTATAACGTATAACGTATAACGTATAACGTATAACGTGTAACGTATAACGTATAATGTATAACGTATAACGTATAACGTATAACGTATAATGTATAACGTATAACGTATAACGTATAACGTATAACCTATAACGTATAACGTATAACGTATAACGTATAACATATAACGTATAACGTATAACGTATAACGTATAACATATAACGTAAAACGTATAATGTATAACGTATAACGTATAACGTATAACGTATAGCGTATAACGTTTAACGTATAACGTATAACGTATAACGTATAACGTATAACGTATAACGTATAACGTATTACATATTACGTATACCGTATAACGTATAACGTATAACGTATAACGTATAACGTATAACGTATAACGTATAACGTATAACGTATAACGTATAACGTATAACGTATAACGTATAACGTATAACCTATAACGTATAACGTATAACGTATAACATATAACGTATAACGTATAACGTATAACGTATAACGTATAACGTATAACGTATAACGTATAACGTATGACGTATATCGTATAAGGTGTAACCTACAACGAATAACGTATGACGTATAACGTATAACGTATAACGTATGACGTATATCGTATAAGGTGTAACCTACAACGTATAACGTATGACGTATAACATATAACGTATAACGTATAATGTATAACGTATAACGTATAACCCACGACGTATAACGTATAACCCACGACGTATAACGTATAACGTATAACGTATAACGTATAACGTATAACGTATAAAGTTCAACGTATAACGTATAACGTATAAATTATAACGTATAACGTATAAAGTTCAACGAATAACGTATAACGTATAACGTATAAAGTTCAACGTATAACGTATAACGTATAACGTATAACGTATAACGTATAACGTATATTGTATAACGTATAACGTATAACGTATAACGTATAACGTATAACGTATAACATATAACGTATAACGTATAACGTATAACGTATAACGTATAACGTATAACGTATAACGTATAACGTATAACGTATAACGTATAACGTATAACGTGTAACCTATAACGTATAACGTATATCGTATAACATATAACGTATAACGTATATCGTATAACATATAACGTATAACGTATAACGTATAACGTATAACGTATAACCTATAACGTAAGACCTATGACGTATAACGTATAACGTATAACGTATAACGTATAACGTATAACGTATAACGTATAACGTATAACGTATAACGTATAACGTATAACGTATAACGTATAACGTATAACGTATAACGTATAACGTATAACTTATAACGTATAACGTATAACGTATAACGTATAACGTATAACGTGTAACGTATAACGTGTAACGTATAACGTGTAACGTATAACGTGTAACGTATAACGTATAACGTATAACGTATAACGTATAACGTATAACGTATAACGTATAACGTATAACGCATAACGTATAACGTATAACGTATAACGTATAACGTATAACCTATAACGTATAACGTATAACGTATAACGTATAACGTATAACGTAGAACGGATAACGTATAACGTATAACGTATAACGTATAACGTATAACGTATAACGTATAACGTATAACGTATAACGTATAACGGATAACGTATAACGTATAACGGATAACGCATTACGTATAACGTATAACGTATAACGTATAACGGATGACGTAACACGTATAACGTATAACGTATACCGCATAACGTATAACGTATAACGTATAACGTATAACGTATAACGTATAAAGTTCAACGAATAACGTATAACGTATAACGTATAAAGTCCAACGTATAACGTATAACGTATAACGTATAACGTATAACGTATAACGTATAAAGTTCAACGTTTAACGTATAACGTATAACGTATAATGTATAACGTATAACGTATAACGTATAACGTATAATGTATACCGTATAACGTATGAAGTACAACGTATAACGTATAACGTATAACGTATAACGTATAACGTATAACGTATAACGTATAACGTATAACGTATAACGTATAACGTATAACGTATAACGTATGACGTATTACGTGTGACGTACAACGTATAACGTATAACGTGTAACGTATAACGTATAACGTATAACCCACGACGTATAACGTATGACGTATAACGTATAACGTATAACGTATAAAGTTCAGCGTATAACGTATAACGTATAAGGTATAACCCATGACGTATAACGTATAAAGTTCAACGTATAACGTATAACGTATAACGTATAACGCATAACGTATAACGAATGACCCATAACGTATAACGTATAACGTATAACGTATAACGTATAACGTATAACGTATAACGTATAACGTATAACGTATAACGTATAACGTATAACGTATAACGTATAACGTATAACGTATAACGTATTACATATTACGTATAACGTATAACGTATAACGTATAAGGTATAACCCATGACGTATAACGTATAACGTATAATGTCTAACGTATAACGTATAAAGTACAACGTATAACGTATAACGTATAACGTATAACGTATAACGTATATTGTATAACCTATAACGTACAACGTATAACGAATAACGTATAACGTATAACGTATAACGTATAACGTATAACGTATGACGTATTACGTGTGACGTACAACGTATAACGTATAACGTGTAACGTATAACGTATAACGTATAACCCACGACGTATAACGTATGACGTATAACGTATAACGTATAACGTATAAAGTTCAGCGTATAACGTATAACGTATAAGGTATAACCCATGACGTATAACGTATAAAGTTCAACGTATAACGTATAACGTATAACGTATAACGCATAACGTATAACGAATGACCCATAACGTATAACGTATAACGTATAACGTATAACGTATAACGTATAACGTATAACGTATAACGTATAACGTATAACGTATAACGTATAACGTATAACGTATAACGTATAACGTATAACGTATAACGTATAACGTATAACGTATAACGTATAACGTATAACCCATGACGTATAACGTATAACGTATAATGTATACCGTATAACGTATAACGTATAACGTATAACGTATAACGTATGACGTATGACGTATATCGTATAAGGTGTAACCTACAACGTATAACGTATGACGTATAACATATAACATATAACGTATAATGTATAACGTATAACGTATAACCCACGACGTATAACGTATGACGTATAACGTATAACGTATAACGTATAAAGTTCAGCGTATAACGTATAACGTATAACGTATAAAGTTCAACGTATAACGTATAACGTATAACGTATAACGTATAACGTATAACGTATGACGTATAACGTATAAAGTTCAACGTATAACGTATAACGTACAACGTATAACGTATAACGTATAACGTATAACGTATAACGTATAACGTATAACGTATAACGTATAACGTATAACGTATAACGTATAACGTATAACGTATAACGTATAACGTATAACGTATAACGTATAACGTATGACGTATATCGTATAAGGTGTAACCTACAACGTATAACGTATGACGTATAACATATAACGTATAACGTATAATGTATAACGTATACCGTATAACCCACGACGTATAACGTATGACGTATAACGTATAACGTATAACGTATAAAGTTCAACGTATAACGTGTAACGTATAAAGTTCAACGTATAACGTATAACCTATAACGTATAAAGTTCAACGTATAACGTATAACGTATAACGTATAACGTATAACGTATAACGTATAACGTATAACATATAACGTATAACGTATAACGTATAAAGTTCAACGTATAACGTATAACGTATAACGTATAAAGTTCAACGTATAACGTATAACGTATAACGTATAACGTATAACGTATAACGTATATTGTATAACGTATAACGTATAACGTATAACGTATAACGTATAACGTATAACGTATAACGTATAACGTATAACATATAACGTATAACGTATAACGTATAATGTATAACGTATAACGTATAACGTATAACCCATAACGTATATCGTATAACGTATAACATATAACGTATAACGTATAACGTATAACGTATAACATATAACGTAGAACGTATAACGTATAACGTATAACGTATAACATATAACGTATAACGTATAACGTATAACATACAACGTAGAACGTGTAACGTATAACATATAACGTATAACGTATAACGGATAACGTATAACGTATAACGTATAACCTATAACGTAAGATCTATGACGTATAACGTATAACGTATAACGTATAACGTATAACGTATAACGTATAACGTATAACGTATAACGTATAACGTATAACGTAAACGTATAACGTATAACGTATAACGTATAACGTATAACGTATAACGTATAACGTATAACGTATAACGTATAACGTATAACGTATAACGTATAACTTATAACGTATAACGTACAACGTATAATGTATAACGTATAACGTATAACGTATAACCTATAACGTATTACATATTACGTATACCGTATAACGTATAACGTATAACGTATAACATATAACGTAAAACGTATAACGTATAACGTATAACGTATAACGTATAACGTATTACATATTACGTATACCGTATAACGTAAAACGTATAACGTAAGACCTATGACGTATAACGTATAACGTATATTGTATAACGTATAACGTGTAAGGTATAACGTATAACGTATAACATATAACGTATAACGTATAACGTATAACGTATAACGTATAACGTATAACGTATAACGTATAACGTATAACGTATAACGTGTAACGTATAACGTATAATGTATAACGTATAACGTATAACGTATAACGTATAATGTATAACGTATAACGTATAACGTATAACGTATAACCTATAACGTATAACGTATAACGTATAACGTATAACATATAACGTATAACGTATAACGTATAACGTATAACATATAACGTAAAACGTATAATGTATAACGTATAACGTATAACGTATAACGTATAACGTATAGCGTATAACGTTTAACGTATAACGTATAACGTATAACGTATAACGTATAACGTATAACGTATAACGTATAACGTATTACATATTACGTATACCGTATAACGTATAACGTATAACGTATAACGTATAACGTATAACGTATAACGTATAACGTATAACGTATAACGTATAACGTATAACGTATAACGTATAACGTATAACGTATAACGTATAACGGATAACGTATAACGTATAACGTATAACCTATAACGTAAGATCTATGACGTATAACGTATAACGTATAACGTATAACGTATAACGTATAACGTATAACGTATAACGTATAACGTATAACGTATAACGTAAACGTATAACGTATAACGTATAACGTATAACGTATAACGTATAACGTATAACGTATGACGTATGACGTATATCGTATAAGGTGTAACCTACAACGTATAACGTATGACGTATAACATATAACATATAACGTATAATGTATAACGTATAACGTATAACCCACGACGTATAACGTATGACGTATAACGTATAACGTATAACGTATAAAGTTCAGCGTATAACGTATAACGTATAACGTATAAAGTTCAACGTATAACGTATAACGTATAACGTATAACGTATAACGTATAACGTATGACGTATAACGTATAAAGTTCAACGTATAACGTATAACGTACAACGTATAACGTATAACGTATAACGTATAACGTATAACGTATAACGTATAACGTATAACGTATAACGTATAACGTATAACGTATAACGTATAACGTATAACGTATAACGTATAACGTATAACGTATAACGTATAACGTATGACGTATATCGTATAAGGTGTAACCTACAACGTATAACGTATGACGTATAACATATAACGTATAACGTATAATGTATAACGTATACCGTATAACCCACGACGTATAACGTATGACGTATAACGTATAACGTATAACGTATAAAGTTCAACGTATAACGTGTAACGTATAAAGTTCAACGTATAACGTATAACCTATAACGTATAAAGTTCAACGTATAACGTATAACGTATAACGTATAACGTATAACGTATAACGTATAACGTATAACATATAACGTATAACGTATAACGTATAAAGTTCAACGTATAACGTATAACGTATAACGTATAAAGTTCAACGTATAACGTATAACGTATAACGTATAACGTATAACGTATAACGTATATTGTATAACGTATAACGTATAACGTATAACGTATAACCTATAACGTATAACGTATAACGTATAACGTATAACATATAACGTATAACGTATAACGTATAATGTATAACGTATAACGTATAACGTATAACCCATAACGTATATCGTATAACGTATAACATATAACGTATAACGTATAACGTATAACGTATAACATATAACGTAGAACGTATAACGTATAACGTATAACGTATAACATATAACGTATAACGTATAACGTATAACATACAACGTAGAACGTGTAACGTATAACATATAACGTATAACGTATAACGGATAACGTATAACGTATAACGTATAACCTATAACGTAAGATCTATGACGTATAACGTATAACGTATAACGTATAACGTATAACGTATAACGTATAACGTATAACGTATAACGTATAACGTATAACGTAAACGTATAACGTATAACGTATAACGTATAACGTATAACGTATAACGTATAACGTATAACGTATAACGTATAACGTATAACGTATAACGTATAACTTATAACGTATAACGTATAACGTATAATGTATAACGTATAACGTATAACGTATAACCTATAACGTATTACATATTACGTATACCGTATAACGTATAACGTATAACGTATAACATATAACGTAAAACGTATAACGTATAACGTATAACGTATAACGTATAACGTATTACATATTACGTATACCGTATAACGTAAAACGTATAACGTAAGACCTATGACGTATAACGTATAACGTATATTGTATAACGTATAACGTGTAAGGTATAACGTATAACGTATAACATATAACGTATAACGTATAACGTATAACGTATAACGTATAACGTATAACGTATAACGTATAACGTATAACGTATAACGTGTAACGTATAACGTATAATGTATAACGTATAACGTATAACGTATAACGTATAATGTATAACGTATAACGTATAACGTATAACGTATAACCTATAACGTATAACGTATAACGTATAACGTATAACATATAACGTATAACGTATAACGTATAACGTATAACATATAACGTAAAACGTATAATGTATAACGTATAACGTATAACGTATAACGTATAACGTATAGCGTATAACGTTTAACGTATAACGTATAACGTATAACGTATAACGTATAACGTATAACGTATAACGTATAACGTATTACAGTATACGTATACCGTATAACGTATAACGTATAACGTATAACGTATAACGTATAACGTATAACGTATAACGTATAACGTATAACGTATAACGTATAACGTATAACGTATAACGTAACGTATAACGTATAACCTATAACGTATAACGTATAACGTATAACATATAACGTATAACGTATAACGTATAACGTATAACGTATAACGTATAACGTATAACGTATAACGTATGACGTATATCGTATAAGGTGTAACCTACAACGTATAACGTATGACGTATAACGTATAACGTATAACGTATGACGTATATCGTATAAGGTGTAACCTACAACGTATAACGTATGACGTATAACATATAACGTATAACGTATAATGTATAACGTATAACGTATAACCCACGACGTATAACGTATAACCCACGACGTATAACGTATAACGTATAACGTATAACGTATAACGTATAACGTATAAAGTTCAACGTATAACGTATAACGTATAAATTATAACGTATAACGTATAAAGTTCAACGAATAACGTATAACGTATAACGTATAAAGTTCAACGTATAACGTATAACGTATAACGTATAACGTATAACGTATAACGTATATTGTATAACGTATAACGTATAACGTATAACGTATAACGTATAACGTATAACATATAACGTATAACGTATAACGTATAACGTATAACGTATAACGTATAACGTATAACGTATAACGTATAACGTATAACGTATAACGTGTAACCTATAACGTATAACGTATATCGTATAACATATAACGTATAACGTATATCGTATAACATATAACGTATAACGTATAACGTATAACGTATAACGTATAACCTATAACG
Source organism: Ptiloglossa arizonensis (assembly GCF_051014685.1). Classification (NCBI taxonomy): domain Eukaryota; kingdom Metazoa; phylum Arthropoda; class Insecta; order Hymenoptera; family Colletidae; genus Ptiloglossa; species Ptiloglossa arizonensis. The sequence continues at coordinate 214,127 of NW_027478879.1, read as the reverse complement.
TAAGACCTATGACGTATAACGTATAACGTATAACGTATAACGTATAACGTATAACGTATAACGTATAACGTATAACGTATAACGTATAACGTATAACGTATAACGTATAACGTATAACGTATAACGTATAACGTATAACGTATAACTTATAACGTATAACGTATAACGTATAACGTATAACGTATAACGTGTAACGTATAACGTGTAACGTATAACGTGTAACGTATAACGTGTAACGTATAACGTATAACGTATAACGTATAACGTATAACGTATAACGTATAACGTATAACGTGTAACGTATAACGTATAACGTATAACGTATAACGTATAACGTATAACGTATAACGTATAACGTATAACGTATAACGTATAACGTATAACGTATAACGTATAACGTATAACGTATAACGTATAACATATAACGTATAACGTATAACGTATAACGCATAACCTATAACCTATAACGTAAGACCTATGACGTATAACGTATAACCTATAACGTATAACGTATAACGTATAACGTATAACGTATAACGTATAACGTATAACGTATAACGTATAACGTATAACGTATAACGTATAACATATAACGTATAACGTATAACGTGTAACGTATAACGTATATCATATAACGTATAACGTATAACGTGTAACGTATAACGTGTAACGTATAACGTATAACGTATAACGTATAACGTATAACGTGTAACGTATAACGTATAACGTATAACGGATAACGAATAACGTATAACGTATGACGTATAACGTATGACGTATAACGTATAACGTAAAACGTATAACGTACAACGGATAACGTATAACGTATAACGTATAACGTATAACGTATAACGTATAACGTATAACGGATAACGTATGACGTATAACGTGTAACGTATAACGTGTAACGTATAACGTGTAACGTATAACGTGTAACGTATAACGTGTAACGTATAACGTATAACGTATAACGTATAACGTATAACGTATAACGTATAACGTATAACGTATAACGTATAACGTATAACGTATAACGTATAACGTATAACGTATAACGTATAACGTATAACGTATAACGTATAACGTATAACGTATAACGTATAACGTATAACGTATAACGTATAACGCATAACGTATAACGTATAACGTATAACGTATAACCTATAACGTATAACGTATAACGTATAACGTATAACGTATAACGTATAACGTAAAACGGATAACGTATAACGTATAACGTATAACGTATAACGTATAACGTATAACTTATAACGTATAACGTATAACGTATAACGTATAACGTATAACGTGTAACGTATAACGTGTAACGTATAACGTGTAACGTATAACGTGTAACGTATAACGTATAACGTATAACGTATAACGTATAACGTATAACGTATAACGTATAACGTATAACGTATAACGTATAACGTATAACGTATAACGTATAACGTATAACGTATAACGTATAACGTATAACGTATAACGTTTAACGTATAACGTATAACGTATAACGTATAACGTATAACGTATAACATATAACGTATAACGTATAACGTATAACGCATAACCTATAACCTATAACGTAAGACCTATGTCGTATAACGTATAACCTATAACGTATAACGTATAACGTATAACGTATAACGTATAACGTATAACGTATAACGTATAACGTATAACGTATAACGTATAACGTATAACGTATAACGTATAACGTATAACGTATAACGTATAACGTATAACATATAACGTATAACGTATAACGTGTAACGTATAACGTATATCATATAACGTATAACGTATAACGTGTAACGTATAACGTGTAACGTATAACGTATAACGTATAACGTATAACGTATAACGTGTAACGTATAACGTATAACGTATAACGGATAACGAATAACGTATAACGTATAACGTATAACGTATGACGTATAACGTATAACGTAAAACGTATAACGTACAACGGATAACGTATAACGTATAACGTATAACGTATAACGTATAACGTATAACGTATAACGGATAACGTATGACGTATAACGTATAACGTATAACGTGTAACGTATAACGTGTAACGTATAACGTGTAACGTATAACGTGTAACGTATAACGTATAACGTATAACGTATAACGTATAACGTATAACGTATAACGTATAACGTATAACGTATAACGTATAACGTATAACGTATAACGTATAACGTATAACGTATAACGTATAACGTATAACGTATAACGTATAACGTATAACGTATAACGTATAACGTATAACGCATAACGTATAACGTATAACGTATAACGTATAACGTATAACCTATAACGTATAACGTATAACGTATAACGTATAACGTATAACGTAGAACGGATAACGTATAACGTATAACGTATAACGTATAACGTATAACGTATAACGTATAACGTATAACGTATAACGGATAACGTATAACGTATAACGGATAACGCATTACGTATAACGTATAACGTATAACGTATAACGGATGACGTAACACGTATAACGTATAACGTATACCGCATAACGTATAACGTATAACGTATAACGTATAACGTATAACGTATAAAGTTCAACGAATAACGTATAACGTATAACGTATAAAGTCCAACGTATAACGTATAACGTATAACGTATAACGTATAACGTATAACGTATAAAGTTCAACGTTTAACGTATAACGTATAACGTATAATGTATAACGTATAACGTATAACGTATAACGTATAACGTATAACGTATAACCTATAACGTATAACGTATAACGTATAACCTATAACATATAACGTATAACGTATAACGTATAACGTATAACATATAACGTAAAACGTATAACGTATAACGTATAACGTATAACGTATAACGTATAGCGTATAACGTATAACGTGTAACGTATAACGTATAACGTATAACGTATAACGTATAACGTATTACATATTACGTATACCGTATAACGTATAACGTATAACGTATAACGTATAACGTATAACGTATAACGTATAACGTATAACGTATAACGTATAACGTATAACGTATAACGTATAACGTATAACCTATAACGTATAACGTATAACGTATAACATATAACGTATAACGTATAACGTATAACGTATAACGTATAACGTATAACGTATAACGTATAACGTATAACGTATGACGTATATCGTATAAGGTGTAACCTACAACGTATAACGTATGACGTATAACGTATAACGTATAACGTATGACGTATATCGTATAAGGTGTAACCTACAACGTATAACGTATGACGTATAACATATAACGTATAACGTATAATGTATAACGTGTAACGTATAACCCACGACGTATAACGTATAACCCACGACGTATAACGTATAACGTATAACGTATAACGTATAACGTATAACGTATAAAGCTCAACGTATAACGTATAACGTATAACTTATAACGTATAACGTATAACGTATAACGTATAACGTATAACGTATAACGTATAACGTATAAAGTTCAACGTATAACGTATAACGTATAACTTATAACGTATAACGTATAAAGTTCAACGAATAACGTATAACGTACAACGTATAAAGTTCAACGTATAACGTATAACGTATAACGTATAACGTATAACGTATAACGTATAACCTATAACGTATAACGTATAACGTATAACGTATAACGTATAACGTATAACGTATATTGTATAACGTATAACGTATAACGTATAACGTATAACGTATAACGTATAACATATTACGTATAACGTATAACGTATAACGTATAACGTATAACGTATAACGTATAACGTATAACGTATAACGTATAACGTATAACGTATAACGTATAACCTATAACGTATAACGTATATCGTATAACATATAACGTATAACGTATATCGTATAACATATAACGTATAACGTATAACGTATAACGTATAACGTATAACCTATAACGAAAGACCTATGACGTATAACGTATAACGTATAACGTATAACGTATAACGTATAACGTATAACGTATAACGTATAACGTATAACGTATAACGTATAAGGTATAACGTATAACGTATAACGTATAACATATAACGTATAACGTATAACGTGTAACGTATAACGTGTAACGTATAACGTATAACGTATAACGTATAACGTATAACGTATAACGTATAACGTATAACGTATAACGTATAACGTATAACGTATAACGTATAACGTATAACGTATAACGTATAACGTATAACGTATAACGTATAACGTATAACGTATAACGTATAACGTATAACGTATAACGTATAACGTATAACGTATAACGTATAACGTATAACGTATAACGTATAACGTATAACGTATAACGTATAACATATAACGTATAACGTATAACGTATAACGTATAACCCGTAACGTAAGACCTATGACGTATAACGTATAACGTATAACGTATGACGTATAACGTATAACGTATAACGTGTAACGTATAACGTGTAACGTATAACGTATAACGTATAACGTATAACGTATAACGTATAACGTATAACGTATAACGTATAACGTATAACGTATAACGTATAACGTATAACGTATAACGTATAACGTATAACGTATAACGTATAACGTATAACGTATAACGTATAACGTATAACGTATAACGTATAACGTATAACGTATAACGTATAACGTATAACGTATAACGTATAACGTATAACATATAACGTATAACGTATAACGTATAACGTATAACCCGTAACGTAAGACCTATGACGTATAACGTATAACGGATAACGAATAACGTATAACGTATAACGTATAACGTATGACGTATAACGTATAACGTAAAACGTATAACGTATAACGGATAACGTATAACGTATAACGTATAACGTATAACGTATAACGCATAACGTATAACGGATAACGTATGACGTATGACGTATAACGTATAACGTATAACGTATAACGTATAACGTATAACGTATAACGTATAACGAATAACGTACAACGTATAACGCATGACGTAACACGTATAACGTATAACGTATACCGTATAACGCAAGACCTATGACGTATAACGTATAACGTATAACGTATAATGTATAACGTATAACGTATGACGCATAACGTATAACGTATAACGTATAACGCATAACGTAAGACCTATAACGTATAGCGTATAACGTATAACGTATAACGTATAACGTATAACGTATAACGTATAACGTATAAAGTTCAACGTATAACGTATAACGTATAAAGTTCAACGTATAACGTATAACCTATAACGTATAAAGTTCAACGTATAACGTATAACGTATAACGTATAACGTATAACGTATAACGTATAACGTATAACATATAACGTATAACGTATAACGTATAAAGTTCAACGTATAACGTATAACGTATAACGTATAAAGTTCAACGTATAACGTATAACGTATAACGTATAACGTATAACGTATAACGTATAACGTATATTGTATAACGTATAACGTATAACGTATAACGTATAACGTATAACGTATAACGTATAACGTATAACGTATAACGTATAACATATAACGTATAACGTATAACGTATAATGTATAACGTATAACGTATAACGTATAACATATAACGTAGAACGTATAACGTATAACGTATAACGTATAACATATAACGTATAACGTATAACGTATAACATACAACGTAGAACGTGTAACGTATAACATATAACGTATAACGTATAACGGATAACGTATAACGTATAACGTATAACCTATAACGTAAGATCTATGACGTATAACGTATAACGTATAACGTATAACGTATAACGTATAACGTATAACGTATAACGTATAACGTATAACGTATAACGTAAACGTATAACGTATAACGTATAACGTATAACGTATAACGTATTACATATTACGTATACCGTATAACGTAAAACGTATAACGTAAGACCTATGACGTATAACGTATAACGTATAATGTATAACGTATAACGTGTAAGGTATAACGTATAACGTATAACATATAACGTATAACGTATAACGTATAACGTATAACGTATAACGTATAACGTATAACGTATAACGTATAACGTATAACGTATAACGTGTAACGTATAACGTATAATGTATAACGTATAACGTATAACGTATAACGTATAATGTATAACGTATAACGTATAACGTATAACGTATAACCTATAACGTATAACGTATAACGTATAACGTATAACATATAACGTATAACGTATAACGTATAACGTATAACATATAACGTAAAACGTATAATGTATAACGTATAACGTATAACGTATAACGTATAACGTATAGCGTATAACGTATAACGTATAACGTATAACGTATAACGTATAACGTATAACGTATAACGTATAACGTATTACATATTACGTATACCGTATAACGTATAACGTATAACGTATAACGTATAACGTATAACGTATAACGTATAACGTATAACGTATAACGTATAACGTATAACGTATAACGTATAACGTATAACCTATAACGTATAACGTATAACGTATAACATATAACGTATAACGTATAACGTATAACGTATAACGTATAACGTATAACGTATAACGTATAACGTATGACGTATATCGTATAAGGTGTAACCTACAACGTATAACGTATGACGTATAACGTATAACGTATAACGTATGACGTATATCGTAAAAGGTGTAACCTACAACGTATAACGTATGACGTATAACATATAACGTATAACGTATAATGTATAACGTATAACGTATAACCCACGACGTATAACGTATAACCCACTACGTATAACGTATAACGTATAACGTATAACGTATAACGTATAACGTATAAAGTTCAACGTATAACGTATAACGTATAACTTATAACGTATAACGTATAAAGTTCAACGAATAACGTATAACGTATAACGTATAAAGTTCAACGTATAACGTATAACGTATAACGTATAACGTATAACGTATAACGTATATTGTATAACGTATAACGTATAACGTATAACGTATAACGTATAACGTATAACATATAACGTATAACGTATAACGTATAACGTATAACGTATAACGTATAACGTATAACGTATAACATATAACGTATAACGTATAACGTATAACGTATAACGTATAACGTATAACGCATAACGTATAACGTATAACGTACAACGTATAACGTATAACGTATAACGTATAACGTATAACGTATAACGTATAACGTAAACGTATAACGTATAACGTATAACGTATAACGTATAACGTATTACATATTACGTATACCGTATAACGTAAAACGTATAACGTAAGACCTATGACGTATAACGTATAACGTATAATGTATAACGTATAACGTGTAAGGTATAACGTATAACGTATAACATATAACGTATAACGTATAACGTATAACGTATAACGTATAACGTATAACGTATAACGTATAACGTATAACGTATAACGTATAACGTGTAACGTATAACGTATAATGTATAACGTATAACGTATAACGTATAACGTATAATGTATAACGTATAACGTATAACGTATAACGTATAACCTATAACGTATAACGTATAACGTATAACGTATAACATATAACGTATAACGTATAACGTCTAACGTATAACATATAACGTAAAACGTATAATGTATAACGTATAACGTATAACGTATAACGTATAGCGTATAACGTATAACGTATAACGTATAACGTATAACGTATAACGTATAACGCATAACGTAAGACCTATAACGTATAGCGTATAACGTATAACGTATAACGTATAACGTATAACGTATAACGTATAACGTATAAAGTTCAACGTATAACGTATAACGTATAAAGTTCAACGTATAACGTATAACCTATAACGTATAAAGTTCAACGTATAACGTATAACGTATAACGTATAACGTATAACGTATAACGTATAACGTATAACATATAACGTATAACGTATAACGTATAAAGTTCAACGTATAACGTATAACGTATAACGTATAAAGTTCAACGTATAACGTATAACGTATAACGTATAACGTATAACGTATAACGTATATTGTATAACGTATAACGTATAACGTATAACGTATAACGTATAACGTATAACGTATAACGTATAACGTATAACGTATAACATATAACGTATAACGTATAACGTATAACGTATAACGTATAACGTATAACGTATAACATATAACGTATAACGTATAACGTATAACGTATAACGTATAACGTATAACGCATAACGTATAACGTATAACGTATAACGTACAACGTATAACGTATAACCTATAACGTATAACGTATATCGTATAACATATAACGTATAACGTATATCGTATAACATATAACGTATAACGTATAACGTATAACGTATAACGTATAACCTATAACGTAAGACCTATGACGTATAACGTATAACGTATAACGTATAACGTATAACGTATAACGTATAACGTATAACGTATAACGTATAACGTATAACGTATAACGTATAACTTATAACGTATAACGTATAACGTATAACGTATAACGTATAACGTGTAACGTATAACGTGTAACGTATAACGTGTAACGTATAACGTGTAACGTATAACGTGTAACGTATAACGTGTAACGTATAACGTATAACGTATAACGTATAACGTATAACGTATAACGTATAACGTATAACGTATAACGTATAACGTATAACGTATAACGTATAACGTATAACGTATAACGTATAACGTATAACGTATAACGTATAACGTATAACGTATAACGTATAACGTATAACGTATAACATATAACGTATAACGTATAACGTATAACGTATAACGTATAACCTATAACGTAAGACCTATGACGTATAACGTATAACCTATAACGTATAACGTATAACGTATAACGTACAACGTATAACGTATAACGTATAACGTATAACGTATAACGTATAACGTATAACGTATAACGTATAACATATAACGTATAACGTATAACGTGTAACGTATAACGTATATCATATAACGTATAACGTATAACGTGTAACGTATAACGTGTAACGTATAACGTATAACGTATAACGTATAACGTATAACGTGTAACGTATAACGTATAACGTATAACGGATAACGAATAACGTATAACGTATAACGTATAACCTATGACGTATAACGTATAACGTAAAACGTATAACGTATAACGGATAACGTATAACGTATAACGTATAACGTATAACGTATAACGTATAACGTATAACGTATAACGGATAACGTATGACGTATAACGTATAACGTATAACGTATAACGTATAACGTGTAACGTATAACGTGTAACGTATAACGTGTAACGTATAACGTATAACGTATAACGTATAACGTATAACGTATAACGTATAACGTATAACGTATAACGTATAACGTATATCGTATAACGTATAACGTATAACGTATAACGTATAACGTATAACGTATAACGTATAACGTATAACGTATAACGTATAACGTATAACGTATAACGTATAACGTATAACGTATAACGTATAACGTATAACGTATAACGTATAACGTATAACGTATAACGTATAACCTATAACGTATAACGTATAACGTATAACGTATAACGTGTAACGTAAAACGGATAACGTATAACGTATAACGTATAACGTATAACGTATAACGTATAACGTATAACGTATAACGTATAACGGATAACGTATAACGTATAACGGATAACGCATTACGTATAACGTATAACGTATAACGTATAACGGATGACGTAACACGTATAACGTATAACGTATACCGCATAACGTATAACGTATAACGTATAACGTATAACGTATAACGTATAAAGTTCAACGAATAACGTATAACGTATAACGTATAAAGTCCAACGTATAACGTATAACGTATAACGTATAACGTATAACGTATAACGTATAAAGTTCAACGTTTAACGTATAACGTATAACGTATAATGTATAACGTATAACGTATAACGTATAACGTATAACGTATAACCTATAACGTATAACGTATAACGTATAACGTATAACATATAACGTATAACGTATAACGTATAACGTATAACATATAACGTAAAACGTATAACGTATAACGTATAACGTATAACGTATAACGTATAGCGTATAACGTATAACGTGTAACGTATAACGTATAACGTATAACGTATAACGTATAACGTATTACATATTACGTATACCGTATAACGTATAACGTATAACGTATAACGTATAACGTATAACGTATAACGTATAACGTATAACGTAAAACGTATAACGTATAACGTATAACGTATAACGTATAACGTATAACCTATAACGTATAACGTATAACGTATAACATATAACGTATAACGTATAACGTATAACGTATAACGTATAACGTATAACGTATAACGTATAACGTATAACGTATGACGTATATCGTATAAGGTGTAACCTACAACGTATAACGTATGACGTATAACGTATAACGTATAACGTATGACGTATATCGTATAAGGTGTAACCTACAACGTATAACGTATGACGTATAACATATAACGTATAACGTATAATGTATAACGTGTAACGTATAACCCACGACGTATAACGTATAACCCACGACGTATAACGTATAACGTATAACGTATAACGTATAACGTATAACGTATAAAGTTCAACGAATAACGTATAACGTATAACGTATAAAGTTCAACGTATAACGTATAACGTATAACGTATAACGTATAACGTATAAAGTTCAACGTATAACGTATAACGTATAACGTATAACGTATAACGTATAACGTATATTGTATAACGTATAACGTATAACGTATAACGTATAACGTATAACGTATAACGTATAACGTATAACGTATAACGTATAACCTATAACGTATAACGTATAACGTATAACATATAACGTATAACGTATAACGTATAACGTATAACGTATAACGTATAACGTATAACGTATAACGTATGACGTATATCGTATAAGGTGTAACCTACAACGTATAACGTATGACGTATAACGTATAACGTATAACGTATGACGTATATCGTATAAGGTGTAACCTACAACGTATAACGTATGACGTATAACATATAACGTATAACGTATAATGTATAACGTGTAACGTATAACCCACGACGTATAACGTATAACCCACGACGTATAACGTATAACGTATAACGTATAACGTATAACGTATAACGTATAACGTATAAAGTTCAACGTATAACGTATAACGTATAACTTATAACGTATAACGTATAAAGTTCAACGAATAACGTATAACGTATAACGTATAAAGTTCAACGTATAACGTATAACGTATAACGTATAACGTATAACGTATAAAGTTCAACGTATAACGTATAACGTATAACGTATAACGTATAACGTATAACGTATATTGTATAACGTATAACGTATAACGTATAACGTATAACGTATAACGTATAACATATAACGTATAACGTATAACGTATAACGTATAACGTATAATGTATAACGTATAACGTATAACGTATAACGTATAACGTATAACGTATAACCTATAACGTATAACGTATATCGTATAACATATAACGTATAACGTATAACGTATAACATATAACGTATAACGTATAACGTATAACGTATAACGTATAACCTATAACGAAAGACCTATGACGTATAACGTATAACGTATAACGTATAACGTATAACGTATAACGTATAACGTATAACGTATAACGTATAAGGTATAACGTATAACGTATAACGTATAACGTATAACGTATAACGTATAACGTGTAACGTATAACGTGTAACGTATAACGTATAACGTATAACGTATAACGTATAACGTATAACGTATAACGTATAACGTATAACGTATAACGTATAACGTATAACGTATAACGTATAACGTATAACGTATAACGTATAACGTATAACGTATAACGTATAACGTATAACGTATAACGTATAACGTATAACGTATAACGTATAACGTATAACGTATAACGTATAACGTATAACGTATAACGTATAACGTATAACGTATAACGTATAACGTATAACGTATAACGTATAACATATAACGTATAACGTATAACGTATAACGTATAACCTATAACGTAAGACCTATGACGTATAACGTATAACGTATAACGTATGACGTATAACGTATAACGTATAACGTATAACGTATAACGTATAACGTATAACGTATAACGTATAACGTATAACGTATAACGTATAACGTATAACATATAACGTATAACGTATAACGTGTAACGTATAACGTGTAACATATAACGTATAACGTATAACGTATAAAGTTCAACGTATAACGTATAACGTATAACTTATAACGTATAACGTATAAAGTTCAACGAATAACGTATAACGTATAACGTATAAAGTTCAACGTATAACGTATAACGTATAACGTATAACGTATAACGTATAAAGTTCAACGTATAACGTATAACGTATAACGTATAACGTATAACGTATAACGTATATTGTATAACGTATAACGTATAACGTATAACGTATAACGTATAACGTATAACATATAACGTATAACGTATAACGTATAACGTATAACGTATAACGTATAACGTATAACGTATAACGTATAACGTATAACGTATAACCTATAACGTATAACGTATATCGTATAACATATAACGTATAACGTATAACGTATAACATATAACGTATAACGTATAACGTATAACGTATAACGTATAACCTATAACGTAAGACCTATGACGTATAACGTATAACGTATAACGTATAACGTATAACGTATAACGTATAACGTATAACGTATAACGTATAACGTATAACCTATAACGTATAACGTATATCGTATAACATATAACGTATAACGTATAACGTATAACATATAACGTATAACGTATAACGTATAACGTATAACGTATAACCTATAACGTAAGATCTATGACGTATAACGTATAACGTATAACATATAACGTGAAACGTATAACGTATAACGTATAACGTATAACGTATAAATTATTACATATTACGTATACCGTATAACGTAAAACGTATAACGTAAGACCTATGACGTATAACGTATAACGTATAATGTATAACATATAACGTGTAAGGTATAACGTATAACGTATAACATATAACGTATAACGTATAACGTATAACGTATAACGTATAACGTATAACGTATGACGTATAACCTATAACGTATAACGTATAACGTATAACGTATAACATATAACGTATAACGTATAACGTATAACGTATAACGTATTACATATTACGTATACCGTATAACGTATAACGTATAACGTAAGACCTATGACGTATAACGTATAACGTATAACGTAAGACCTATGACGTATAACGTATAACGTATAACGTATAACGTATAACGTATAACGTATAACGTATAACGTGTAACGTATAACGTATAATGTATAACGTATAACGTATAACGTATAACGTATAGCGTATAACGTATAACGTATAACGTATAACGTATAACGTATAACGTATAACGTATAACGTATAACGTATTACATATTGCGTATACCGTATAAAATATAACGTATAACGTATAACGTATAACGTATGACGTATAACGTATAATGTATAACGTATAACGTATAACGTATAACCTATAACGTATAACGTATAACGTATAACGTATAACATATAACGTATAACGTATAACGTATAACGTATAACATATAACGTAAAACGTATAACGTATAACGTATGACGTATAACGTATTACATATTACGTATACCGTATAACGTATAACGTATAACGTAAGACCTATGACGTATAACGTATAAGGTATAACGTATAACGTATAACGTATAACGTGTAAGGTATAACGTATAACGTATAACATATAACGTATAGCGTATAACGTATAACGTATAACGTATAACGTATAACGTATAACGTATAACGTATAACGTATAACGTATAACGTATTACATATTACGTATCCCGTATAACGTATAACGTATAACGCAAGACCTATGACGTATAACGTATAACGTATAACGTATAATGTATAACGTATAACGTATGACGCATAACGTATAACGCATAACGTAAGACCTATAACGTATAACGTATAACGTATAACGTATAACGTATAACGTATAACGTATAACGTATAATGTATAACATATAACGTATAACGTATAACGTATAACGTATAACGTATAACGTATAACGTATAACGTATAACGTATAACGTATAACGTATAACGTATAACGTATAACGTATAACGTATAACGTATAACCTATAACGTATAACGTATATCGTATAACATATAACGTATAACGTATAACGTATAACATATAACGTATAACGTATAACGTATAACGTATAACGTATAACCTATAACGTAAGACCTATGACGTATAACGTATAACGTATAACGTATAACGTATAACGTATAACGTATAACGTATAACGTATAGCGTATAACGTATAACGTATAACGTATAACGTATAACATATAACGTATAACGTATAACGTGTAACGTATAACGTGTAACATATAACGTATAACGTATAACGTATAACGTATAACGTATAACGTATAACGTATAACGTATAACGTATAACGTATAACGTATAACGTATAACGTATAACGTATAACGTATAACGTATAACGTATAACGTATAACGTATAACGTATAACGTATAACGTATAACCTATAACGTATAACGTATAACGTATAACGTATAACGTATAACGTATAACGGATAACGTATGACGTATGACGTATAACGTATAACGTGTAACGTATAACGTATAACGTGTAACGTATAACGTATAACGTATAACGGATAACGTATAACGTATAACGTATAACGTATAACGTATGACGTATAACGTATAACGTAAAACGTATAACGTATAACGGATAACGTATAACGTATAACGTATAACGTATAACGTATAACGTATAACGTATAACGGATAACGTATGACGTATGACGTATAACGTATAACGTATAACGTATAACGTATAACGTATAACGTATAACGTATAACGTATAACGTATAACGTACAACGTATAACGGATGACGTAACACGTATAACGTATAACGTATACCGCATAACGTATAACGTATAACGTATAACGTATAACGTATAACGTATAGCGTATAACGTATAACGTATAACGTATAACGTATAACGTATGACGTATAACGTATAACGTCTAACGTATAACGTATAACGTATAACGTAAAACGGATAACGTATAACGTATAACGTATAACGTATAACGTACATCGTATAACGGATGACGTAACACGTATAACGTATGCCGCATAACGTATAACGTATAACGTATAACGTATAACGTATAACGTATAACGTATAGCGTATAACGTATAACGTATAACGTATAACGCATAACGTATAACGTATAACGTACAACGTATAACGTATAACGTATAACGTATAACGTATAACGTATAACCGATAACGTATAACGTATATCGTATAACATATAACGTATAACGTATAACGTATAACATATAACGTATAACGTATAACGTATAACGTATAACGTATAACGTATAACCTATAACGTAAGACCTATGACGTATAACGTATAACGTATAACGTATAACGTATAACGTATAACGTATAACGTTTAACGTATAACGTATAACGTATAACGTATAACGTATAACGTATAACCTATAACGTATAACGTATAACGTGTAACGTATAACGTGTAACGTATAACGTATAACGTATAACGTATAACGTATAACGTATAACGTATAACGTATAACGTATAACGTATAACGTATAACGTATAACGTATAACGTATAACGTATAACGTATAACGTATAACGTATAACGTATAACGTATAACGTATAACGTATAACGTATAACGTATAACGTATAACGTATAACGTATAACGTATAACGTATAACGTATAACGTATAACGTATAACGTATAACGGATAACGTATGACGTATGACGTATAACGTATAACGTATAACGTATAACGTATAACGTGTAACGTATAACGTATAACGTATAACGGATAACGTATAACGTATAACGTATAACGTATAACGTATGACGTATAACGTATAACGTAAAACGTATAACGTATAACGGATAACGTATAACGTATAACGTATAACGTATAACGTATAACGTATAACGGATAACGTATGACGTATGACGTATAACGTATAACGTATAACGTATAACGTATAACGTATAACGTATAACGTATAACGTATAACGTACAACGTATAACGGATGACGTAACACGTATAACGTATAACGTATACCGCATAACGTATAACGTATAACGTATAACGTATAACGTATAACGTATAGCGTATAACGTATAACGTATAACGTATAACGTATAACGTATGACGTATAACGTATAACGTATAACGTATAACGTATAACGTAAAACGGATAACGTATAACGTATAACGTATAACGTATAACGTATAACGTATAACGTATAACGTATAACGTATAACGGATAACGTATAACGTATAACGGATAACGCATTACGTATAACGTATAACGTATAACGTATAACGTATAACGTATAACGTATAACGTACAACGTATAACGGATGACGTAACACGTATACCGTATACCGCATAACGTATAACGTATAACGTATAACGTATAACGTATAACGTATAACGTATAACGTATAGCGTATAACGTATAACGTATGACGTATAACGTATAACGTATAACGTATAACGTATAACGTACAACGTATAACGGATGACGTAACACGTATAACGTATAACGTATACCGCATAACGTATAACGTATAACGTATAACGTATAACGTATAACGTATAGCGTATAACGTATATCGTATAACGTATAACGTATAACGTATGACGTATAACGTATAACGTATAACGTATAACGTATAACGTATAACGTAAAACGGATAACGTATAACGTATAACGTATAACGTATAACGTATAACGTATAACGTATAACGTATAACGTATAACGGATAACGTATAACGTATAACGGATAACGCATTACGTATAACGTATAACGTATAACGTATAACGGATGACGTAACACGTATAACGTATAACGTATACCGCATAACGTATAACGTATAACGTATAACGTATAACGTATAGCGTATAACGTATAACGTATAACGTATAACGTATAACGTAAAACGTATAACGTATAACGTATAACGTATAACGCATAACGTATAACGTAAAACGTATAACGTCTAAGGTATAACGTATAACGTATAACGTATAACGTATAACGTATAACGTATAACGTATAACGTATAACGTATAACCTATAACGTATAACGTATAACGTATAACGTATAACGTATAACGTATAACCTATAACGTAAGACCTATGACGTATAACGTATAACGTATAACGTATAACGTATAACGTATAACGTATAACGTATAACGTATAACGTATAACGTATAACGTATAACGTATAACGTATAACGTATAACGTATAACGTATAACGTATAACGTATAGCGTATAACGTATAACGTATAACGTATAACGTATAACGTATAACGTATAACGTATAACGTATAACGTATAACGTATAACGTATAACGTATAACGTATAACGTATAACGTATAACGTATAACGTATAACGTATAACGTATAACGTATAACGTATAACGTATAACGGATAACGTATGACGTATGACGTATATCGTATAACGTATAACGTATAACGTATGACGTATAACGTATAACGTATAACGTATAACGTATAACGTATAACGTATAACGTATAACGTATAACGTATAACGTACAACGTATAACGGATGACGTAACACGTATAACGTATAACGTATAACGTATAACGTATAACGTATAACGTATAACGTATAACGTATAACGTATAACGTATAACGTATAACGTATAACCTATAACGTATAACGTATAACGTATAACGTATAACGTATAACGTATAACCTATAACGTAAGACCTATGACGTATAACGTATAACGTATAACGTATAACGTATAACGTATAACGTATAACGTATAACGTATAACGTATAACGTATAACGTATAACGTATAACGTATAACGTATAACGTATAACGTATAACGTATAACGCATAACGTATAACGTATAACGTATAACGTATAACCTATAACGTATAACGTATAACGTATAACGTATAACGTATAACGTATAACGTAAAACGGATAACGTATAACGTATAACGTATAACGTATAACGTATAACGTATAACTTATAACGTATAACGTATAACGTATAACGTATAACGTATAACGTGTAACGTATAACGTGTAACGTATAACGTGTAACGTATAACGTGTAACGTATAACGTATAACGTATAACGTATAACGTATAACGTATAACGTATAACGTATAACGTATAACGTATAACGTATAACGTATAACGTATAACGTATAACGTATAACGTATAACGTATAACGCATAACCTATAACCTATAACGTAAGACCTATGTCGTATAACGTATAACCTATAACGTATAACGTATAACGTATAACGTATAACGTATAACGTATAACGTATAACGTATAACGTATAACGTATAACGTATAACGTATAACGTATAACGTATAACGTATAACGTATAACATATAACGTATAACGTATAACGTGTAACGTATAACGTATATCATATAACGTATAACGTATAACGTGTAACGTATAACGTGTAACGTATAACGTATAACGTATAACGTATAACGTATAACGTGTAACGTATAACGTATAACGTATAACGGATAACGAATAACGTATAACGTATAACGTATAACGTATGACGTATAACGTATAACGTAAAACGTATAACGTACAACGGATAACGTATAACGTATAACGTATAACGTATAACGTATAACGTATAACGTATAACGGATAACGTATGACGTATAACGTATAACGTATAACGTGTAACGTATAACGTGTAACGTATAACGTGTAACGTATAACGTGTAACGTATAACGTATAACGTATAACGTATAACGTATAACGTATAACGTATAACGTATAACGTATAACGTATAACGTATAACGTATAACGTATAACGTATAACGTATAACGTATAACGTATAACGTATAACGTATAACGTATAACGTATAACGTATAACGTATAACGTATAACGCATAACGTATAACGTATAACGTATAACGTATAACGTATAACCTATAACGTATAACGTATAACGTATAACGTATAACGTATAACGTAGAACGGATAACGTATAACGTATAACGTATAACGTATAACGTATAACGTATAACGTATAACGTATAACGTATAACGGATAACGTATAACGTATAACGGATAACGCATTACGTATAACGTATAACGTATAACGTATAACGGATGACGTAACACGTATAACGTATAACGTATACCGCATAACGTATAACGTATAACGTATAACGTATAACGTATAACGTATAACCTATAACGTATAACGTATAACGTATAACCTATAACATATAACGTATAACGTATAACGTATAACGTATAACATATAACGTAAAACGTATAACGTATAACGTATAACGTATAACGTATAACGTATAGCGTATAACGTATAACGTGTAACGTATAACGTATAACGTATAACGTATAACGTATAACGTATTACATATTACGTATACCGTATAACGTATAACGTATAACGTATAACGTATAACGTATAACGTATAACGTATAACGTATAACGTATAACGTATAACGTATAACGTATAACGTATAACGTATAACCTATAACGTATAACGTATAACGTATAACATATAACGTATAACGTATAACGTATAACGTATAACGTATAACGTATAACGTATAACGTATAACGTATAACGTATGACGTATATCGTATAAGGTGTAACCTACAACGTATAACGTATGACGTATAACGTATAACGTATAACGTATGACGTATATCGTATAAGGTGTAACCTACAACGTATAACGTATGACGTATAACATATAACGTATAACGTATAATGTATAACGTGTAACGTATAACCCACGACGTATAACGTATAACCCACGACGTATAACGTATAACGTATAACGTATAACGTATAACGTATAACGTATAAAGCTCAACGTATAACGTATAACGTATAACTTATAACGTATAACGTATAACGTATAACGTATAACGTATAACGTATAACGTATAACGTATAAAGTTCAACGTATAACGTATAACGTATAACTTATAACGTATAACGTATAAAGTTCAACGAATAACGTATAACGTACAACGTATAAAGTTCAACGTATAACGTATAACGTATAACGTATAACGTATAACGTATAACGTATAACCTATAACGTATAACGTATAACGTATAACGTATAACGTATAACGTATAACGTATATTGTATAACGTATAACGTATAACGTATAACGTATAACGTATAACGTATAACATATTACGTATAACGTATAACGTATAACGTATAACGTATAACGTATAACGTATAACGTATAACGTATAACGTATAACGTATAACGTATAACGTATAACCTATAACGTATAACGTATATCGTATAACATATAACGTATAACGTATATCGTATAACATATAACGTATAACGTATAACGTATAACGTATAACGTATAACCTATAACGAAAGACCTATGACGTATAACGTATAACGTATAACGTATAACGTATAACGTATAACGTATAACGTATAACGTATAACGTATAACGTATAACGTATAACGTGTAACGTATAACGTGTAACGTATAACGTATAACGTATAACGTATAACGTATAACGTATAACGTATAACGTATAACGTATAACGTATAACGTATAACGTATAACGTATAACGTATAACGTATAACGTATAACGTATAACGTATAACGTATAACGTATAACGTATAACGTATAACGTATAACGTATAACGTATAACGTATAACGTATAACGTATAACGTATAACGTATAACGTATAACATATAACGTATAACGTATAACGTATAACGTATAACCCGTAACGTAAGACCTATGACGTATAACGTATAACGTATAACGTATGACGTATAACGTATAACGTATAACGTGTAACGTATAACGTGTAACGTATAACGTATAACGTATAACGTATAACGTATAACGTATAACGTATAACGTATAACGTATAACGTATAACGTATAACGTATAACGTATAACGTATAACGTATAACGTATAACGTATAACGTATAACGTATAACGTATAACGTATAACGTATAACGTATAACGTATAACGTATAACGTATAACGTATAACGTATAACGTATAACGTATAACGTATAACATATAACGTATAACGTATAACGTATAACGTATAACCCGTAACGTAAGACCTATGACGTATAACGTATAACGGATAACGAATAACGTATAACGTATAACGTATAACGTATGACGTATAACGTATAACGTAAAACGTATAACGTATAACGGATAACGTATAACGTATAACGTATAACGTATAACGTATAACGCATAACGTATAACGGATAACGTATGACGTATGACGTATAACGTATAACGTATAACGTATAACGTATAACGTATAACGTATAACGTATAACGAATAACGTACAACGTATAACGCATGACGTAACACGTATAACGTATAACGTATACCGTATAACGCAAGACCTATGACGTATAACGTATAACGTATAACGTATAATGTATAACGTATAACGTATGACGCATAACGTATAACGTATAACGTATAACGCATAACGTAAGACCTATAACGTATAGCGTATAACGTATAACGTATAACGTATAACGTATAACGTATAACGTATAACGTATAAAGTTCAACGTATAACGTATAACGTATAAAGTTCAACGTATAACGTATAACCTATAACGTATAAAGTTCAACGTATAACGTATAACGTATAACGTATAACGTATAACGTATAACGTATAACGTATAACATATAACGTATAACGTATAACGTATAAAGTTCAACGTATAACGTATAACGTATAACGTATAAAGTTCAACGTATAACGTATAACGTATAACGTATAACGTATAACGTATAACGTATAACGTATATTGTATAACGTATAACGTATAACGTATAACGTATAACGTATAACGTATAACGTATAACGTATAACGTATAACGTATAACATATAACGTATAACGTATAACGTATAATGTATAACGTATAACGTATAACGTATAACATATAACGTAGAACGTATAACGTATAACGTATAACGTATAACATATAACGTATAACGTATAACGTATAACATACAACGTAGAACGTGTAACGTATAACATATAACGTATAACGTATAACGGATAACGTATAACGTATAACGTATAACCTATAACGTAAGATCTATGACGTATAACGTATAACGTATAACGTATAACGTATAACGTATAACGTATAACGTATAACGTATAACGTATAACGTATAACGTAAACGTATAACGTATAACGTATAACGTATAACGTATAACGTATTACATATTACGTATACCGTATAACGTAAAACGTATAACGTAAGACCTATGACGTATAACGTATAACGTATAATGTATAACGTATAACGTGTAAGGTATAACGTATAACGTATAACATATAACGTATAACGTATAACGTATAACGTATAACGTATAACGTATAACGTATAACGTATAACGTATAACGTATAACGTATAACGTGTAACGTATAACGTATAATGTATAACGTATAACGTATAACGTATAACGTATAATGTATAACGTATAACGTATAACGTATAACGTATAACCTATAACGTATAACGTATAACGTATAACGTATAACATATAACGTATAACGTATAACGTATAACGTATAACATATAACGTAAAACGTATAATGTATAACGTATAACGTATAACGTATAACGTATAACGTATAGCGTATAACGTATAACGTATAACGTATAACGTATAACGTATAACGTATAACGTATAACGTATAACGTATTACATATTACGTATACCGTATAACGTATAACGTATAACGTATAACGTATAACGTATAACGTATAACGTATAACGTATAACGTATAACGTATAACGTATAACGTATAACGTATAACGTATAACCTATAACGTATAACGTATAACGTATAACATATAACGTATAACGTATAACGTATAACGTATAACGTATAACGTATAACGTATAACGTATAACGTATGACGTATATCGTATAAGGTGTAACCTACAACGTATAACGTATGACGTATAACGTATAACGTATAACGTATGACGTATATCGTAAAAGGTGTAACCTACAACGTATAACGTATGACGTATAACATATAACGTATAACGTATAATGTATAACGTATAACGTATAACCCACGACGTATAACGTATAACCCACTACGTATAACGTATAACGTATAACGTATAACGTATAACGTATAACGTATAAAGTTCAACGTATAACGTATAACGTATAACTTATAACGTATAACGTATAAAGTTCAACGAATAACGTATAACGTATAACGTATAAAGTTCAACGTATAACGTATAACGTATAACGTATAACGTATAACGTATAACGTATATTGTATAACGTATAACGTATAACGTATAACGTATAACGTATAACGTATAACATATAACGTATAACGTATAACGTATAACGTATAACGTATAACGTATAACGTATAACGTATAACATATAACGTATAACGTATAACGTATAACGTATAACGTATAACGTATAACGCATAACGTATAACGTATAACGTACAACGTATAACGTATAACGTATAACGTATAACGTATAACGTATAACGTATAACGTAAACGTATAACGTATAACGTATAACGTATAACGTATAACGTATTACATATTACGTATACCGTATAACGTAAAACGTATAACGTAAGACCTATGACGTATAACGTATAACGTATAATGTATAACGTATAACGTGTAAGGTATAACGTATAACGTATAACATATAACGTATAACGTATAACGTATAACGTATAACGTATAACGTATAACGTATAACGTATAACGTATAACGTATAACGTATAACGTGTAACGTATAACGTATAATGTATAACGTATAACGTATAACGTATAACGTATAATGTATAACGTATAACGTATAACGTATAACGTATAACCTATAACGTATAACGTATAACGTATAACGTATAACATATAACGTATAACGTATAACGTCTAACGTATAACATATAACGTAAAACGTATAATGTATAACGTATAACGTATAACGTATAACGTATAGCGTATAACGTATAACGTATAACGTATAACGTATAACGTATAACGTATAACGCATAACGTAAGACCTATAACGTATAGCGTATAACGTATAACGTATAACGTATAACGTATAACGTATAACGTATAACGTATAAAGTTCAACGTATAACGTATAACGTATAAAGTTCAACGTATAACGTATAACCTATAACGTATAAAGTTCAACGTATAACGTATAACGTATAACGTATAACGTATAACGTATAACGTATAACGTATAACATATAACGTATAACGTATAACGTATAAAGTTCAACGTATAACGTATAACGTATAACGTATAAAGTTCAACGTATAACGTATAACGTATAACGTATAACGTATAACGTATAACGTATATTGTATAACGTATAACGTATAACGTATAACGTATAACGTATAACGTATAACGTATAACGTATAACGTATAACGTATAACATATAACGTATAACGTATAACGTATAACGTATAACGTATAACGTATAACGTATAACATATAACGTATAACGTATAACGTATAACGTATAACGTATAACGTATAACGCATAACGTATAACGTATAACGTATAACGTACAACGTATAACGTATAACCTATAACGTATAACGTATATCGTATAACATATAACGTATAACGTATATCGTATAACATATAACGTATAACGTATAACGTATAACGTATAACGTATAACCTATAACGTAAGACCTATGACGTATAACGTATAACGTATAACGTATAACGTATAACGTATAACGTATAACGTATAACGTATAACGTATAACGTATAACGTATAACGTATAACTTATAACGTATAACGTATAACGTATAACGTATAACGTATAACGTGTAACGTATAACGTGTAACGTATAACGTGTAACGTATAACGTGTAACGTATAACGTGTAACGTATAACGTATAACGTATAACGTATAACGTATAACGTATAACGTATAACGTATAACGTATAACGTATAACGTATAACGTATAACGTATAACGTATAACGTATAACGTATAACGTATAACGTATAACGTATAACGTATAACGTATAACGTATAACGTATAACGTATAACGTATAACGTATAACATATAACGTATAACGTATAACGTATAACGTATAACGTATAACCTATAACGTAAGACCTATGACGTATAACGTATAACCTATAACGTATAACGTATAACGTATAACGTACAACGTATAACGTATAACGTATAACGTATAACGTATAACGTATAACGTATAACGTATAACGTATAACATATAACGTATAACGTATAACGTGTAACGTATAACGTATATCATATAACGTATAACGTATAACGTGTAACGTATAACGTGTAACGTATAACGTATAACGTATAACGTATAACGTATAACGTGTAACGTATAACGTATAACGTATAACGGATAACGAATAACGTATAACGTATAACGTATAACCTATGACGTATAACGTATAACGTAAAACGTATAACGTATAACGGATAACGTATAACGTATAACGTATAACGTATAACGTATAACGTATAACGTATAACGTATAACGGATAACGTATGACGTATAACGTATAACGTATAACGTATAACGTATAACGTGTAACGTATAACGTGTAACGTATAACGTGTAACGTATAACGTATAACGTATAACGTATAACGTATAACGTATAACGTATAACGTATAACGTATAACGTATAACGTATATCGTATAACGTATAACGTATAACGTATAACGTATAACGTATAACGTATAACGTATAACGTATAACGTATAACGTATAACGTATAACGTATAACGTATAACGTATAACGTATAACGTATAACGTATAACGTATAACGTATAACGTATAACGTATAACGTATAACCTATAACGTATAACGTATAACGTATAACGTATAACGTGTAACGTAAAACGGATAACGTATAACGTATAACGTATAACGTATAACGTATAACGTATAACGTATAACGTATAACGTATAACGGATAACGTATAACGTATAACGGATAACGCATTACGTATAACGTATAACGTATAACGTATAACGGATGACGTAACACGTATAACGTATAACGTATACCGCATAACGTATAACGTATAACGTATAACGTATAACGTATAACGTATAAAGTTCAACGAATAACGTATAACGTATAACGTATAAAGTCCAACGTATAACGTATAACGTATAACGTATAACGTATAACGTATAACGTATAAAGTTCAACGTTTAACGTATAACGTATAACGTATAATGTATAACGTATAACGTATAACGTATAACGTATAACGTATAACCTATAACGTATAACGTATAACGTATAACGTATAACATATAACGTATAACGTATAACGTATAACGTATAACATATAACGTAAAACGTATAACGTATAACGTATAACGTATAACGTATAACGTATAGCGTATAACGTATAACGTGTAACGTATAACGTATAACGTATAACGTATAACGTATAACGTATTACATATTACGTATACCGTATAACGTATAACGTATAACGTATAACGTATAACGTATAACGTATAACGTATAACGTATAACGTAAAACGTATAACGTATAACGTATAACGTATAACGTATAACGTATAACCTATAACGTATAACGTATAACGTATAACATATAACGTATAACGTATAACGTATAACGTATAACGTATAACGTATAACGTATAACGTATAACGTATAACGTATGACGTATATCGTATAAGATGTAACCTACAACGTATAACGTATGACGTATAACGTATAACGTATAACGTATGACGTATATCGTATAAGGTGTAACCTACAACGTATAACGTATGACGTATAACATATAACGTATAACGTATAATGTATAACGTGTAACGTATAACCCACGACGTATAACGTATAACCCACGACGTATAACGTATAACGTATAACGTATAACGTATAACGTATAACGTATAAAGTTCAACGAATAACGTATAACGTATAACGTATAAAGTTCAACGTATAACGTATAACGTATAACGTATAACGTATAACGTATAAAGTTCAACGTATAACGTATAACGTATAACGTATAACGTATAACGTATAACGTATATTGTATAACGTATAACGTATAACGTATAACGTATAACGTATAACGTATAACGTATAACGTATAACGTATAACGTATAACCTATAACGTATAACGTATAACGTATAACATATAACGTATAACGTATAACGTATAACGTATAACGTATAACGTATAACGTATAACGTATAACGTATGACGTATATCGTATAAGGTGTAACCTACAACGTATAACGTATGACGTATAACGTATAACGTATAACGTATGACGTATATCGTATAAGGTGTAACCTACAACGTATAACGTATGACGTATAACATATAACGTATAACGTATAATGTATAACGTGTAACGTATAACCCACGACGTATAACGTATAACCCACGACGTATAACGTATAACGTATAACGTATAACGTATAACGTATAACGTATAACGTATAAAGTTCAACGTATAACGTATAACGTATAACTTATAACGTATAACGTATAAAGTTCAACGAATAACGTATAACGTATAACGTATAAAGTTCAACGTATAACGTATAACGTATAACGTATAACGTATAACGTATAAAGTTCAACGTATAACGTATAACGTATAACGTATAACGTATAACGTATAACGTATATTGTATAACGTATAACGTATAACGTATAACGTATAACGTATAACGTATAACATATAACGTATAACGTATAACGTATAACGTATAACGTATAATGTATAACGTATAACGTATAACGTATAACGTATAACGTATAACGTATAACCTATAACGTATAACGTATATCGTATAACATATAACGTATAACGTATAACGTATAACATATAACGTATAACGTATAACGTATAACGTATAACGTATAACCTATAACGAAAGACCTATGACGTATAACGTATAACGTATAACGTATAACGTATAACGTATAACGTATAACGTATAACGTATAACGTATAAGGTATAACGTATAACGTATAACGTATAACGTATAACGTATAACGTATAACGTGTAACGTATAACGTGTAACGTATAACGTATAACGTATAACGTATAACGTATAACGTATAACGTATAACGTATAACGTATAACGTATAACGTATAACGTATAACGTATAACGTATAACGTATAACGTATAACGTATAACGTATAACGTATAACGTATAACGTATAACGTATAACGTATAACGTATAACGTATAACGTATAACGTATAACGTATAACGTATAACGTATAACGTATAACGTATAACGTATAACGTATAACGTATAACGTATAACGTATAACGTATAACGTATAACATATAACGTATAACGTATAACGTATAACGTATAACCTATAACGTAAGACCTATGACGTATAACGTATAACGTATAACGTATGACGTATAACGTATAACGTATAACGTATAACGTATAACGTATAACGTATAACGTATAACGTATAACGTATAACGTATAACGTATAACGTATAACATATAACGTATAACGTATAACGTGTAACGTATAACGTGTAACATATAACGTATAACGTATAACGTATAAAGTTCAACGTATAACGTATAACGTATAACTTATAACGTATAACGTATAAAGTTCAACGAATAACGTATAACGTATAACGTATAAAGTTCAACGTATAACGTATAACGTATAACGTATAACGTATAACGTATAAAGTTCAACGTATAACGTATAACGTATAACGTATAACGTATAACGTATAACGTATATTGTATAACGTATAACGTATAACGTATAACGTATAACGTATAACGTATAACATATAACGTATAACGTATAACGTATAACGTATAACGTATAACGTATAACGTATAACGTATAACGTATAACGTATAACGTATAACGTATAACCTATAACGTATAACGTATATCGTATAACATATAACGTATAACGTATAACGTATAACATATAACGTATAACGTATAACGTATAACGTATAACGTATAACCTATAACGTAAGACCTATGACGTATAACGTATAACGTATAACGTATAACGTATAACGTATAACGTATAACGTATAACGTATAACGTATAACGTATAACCTATAACGTATAACGTATATCGTATAACATATAACGTATAACGTATAACGTATAACATATAACGTATAACGTATAACGTATAACGTATAACGTATAACCTATAACGTAAGATCTATGACGTATAACGTATAACGTATAACATATAACGTGAAACGTATAACGTATAACGTATAACGTATAACGTATAAATTATTACATATTACGTATACCGTATAACGTAAAACGTATAACGTAAGACCTATGACGTATAACGTATAACGTATAATGTATAACATATAACGTGTAAGGTATAACGTATAACGTATAACATATAACGTATAACGTATAACGTATAACGTATAACGTATAACGTATAACGTATGACGTATAACCTATAACGTATAACGTATAACGTATAACGTATAACATATAACGTATAACGTATAACGTATAACGTATAACGTATTACATATTACGTATACCGTATAACGTATAACGTATAACGTAAGACCTATGACGTATAACGTATAACGTATAACGTAAGACCTATGACGTATAACGTATAACGTATAACGTATAACGTATAACGTATAACGTATAACGTATAACGTGTAACGTATAACGTATAATGTATAACGTATAACGTATAACGTATAACGTATAGCGTATAACGTATAACGTATAACGTATAACGTATAACGTATAACGTATAACGTATAACGTATAACGTATTACATATTGCGTATACCGTATAAAATATAACGTATAACGTATAACGTATAACGTATGACGTATAACGTATAATGTATAACGTATAACGTATAACGTATAACCTATAACGTATAACGTATAACGTATAACGTATAACATATAACGTATAACGTATAACGTATAACGTATAACATATAACGTAAAACGTATAACGTATAACGTATGACGTATAACGTATTACATATTACGTATACCGTATAACGTATAACGTATAACGTAAGACCTATGACGTATAACGTATAAGGTATAACGTATAACGTATAACGTATAACGTGTAAGGTATAACGTATAACGTATAACATATAACGTATAGCGTATAACGTATAACGTATAACGTATAACGTATAACGTATAACGTATAACGTATAACGTATAACGTATAACGTATTACATATTACGTATCCCGTATAACGTATAACGTATAACGCAAGACCTATGACGTATAACGTATAACGTATAACGTATAATGTATAACGTATAACGTATGACGCATAACGTATAACGCATAACGTAAGACCTATAACGTATAACGTATAACGTATAACGTATAACGTATAACGTATAACGTATAACGTATAATGTATAACATATAACGTATAACGTATAACGTATAACGTATAACGTATAACGTATAACGTATAACGTATAACGTATAACGTATAACGTATAACGTATAACGTATAACGTATAACGTATAACGTATAACCTATAACGTATAACGTATATCGTATAACATATAACGTATAACGTATAACGTATAACATATAACGTATAACGTATAACGTATAACGTATAACGTATAACCTATAACGTAAGACCTATGACGTATAACGTATAACGTATAA
Source organism: Ptiloglossa arizonensis (assembly GCF_051014685.1). Classification (NCBI taxonomy): domain Eukaryota; kingdom Metazoa; phylum Arthropoda; class Insecta; order Hymenoptera; family Colletidae; genus Ptiloglossa; species Ptiloglossa arizonensis. Next base: position 182,990 of record NW_027478879.1, on the reverse strand, counting down.
CGTATAACGTATAACGTATAACGTATAACGTATAACGTATAGCGTATAACGTATAACGTATAACGTATAACGTATAACATATAACGTATAACGTATAACGTGTAACGTATAACGTGTAACATATAACGTATAACGTATAACGTATAACGTATAACGTATAACGTATAACGTATAACGTATAACGTATAACGTATAACGTATAACGTATAACGTATAACGTATAACGTATAACGTATAACGTATAACGTATAACGTATAACGTATAACGTATAACGTATAACGTATAACGTATAACGTATAACGTATAACGTATAACGTATAACGTATAACGTATAACGGATAACGTATGACGTATGACGTATAACGTATAACGTGTAACGTATAACGTATAACGTGTAACGTATAACGTATAACGTATAACGGATAACGTATAACGTATAACGTATAACGTATAACGTATGACGTATAACGTATAACGTAAAACGTATAACGTATAACGGATAACGTATAACGTATAACGTATAACGTATAACGTATAACGTATAACGTATAACGGATAACGTATGACGTATGACGTATAACGTATAACGTATAACGTATAACGTATAACGTATAACGTATAACGTATAACGTATAACGTATAACGTACAACGTATAACGGATGACGTAACACGTATAACGTATAACGTATACCGCATAACGTATAACGTATAACGTATAACGTATAACGTATAACGTATAGCGTATAACGTATAACGTATAACGTATAACGTATAACGTATGACGTATAACGTATAACGTCTAACGTATAACGTATAACGTATAACGTAAAACGGATAACGTATAACGTATAACGTATAACGTATAACGTACATCGTATAACGGATGACGTAACACGTATAACGTATGCCGCATAACGTATAACGTATAACGTATAACGTATAACGTATAACGTATAACGTATAGCGTATAACGTATAACGTATAACGTATAACGCATAACGTATAACGTATAACGTACAACGTATAACGTATAACGTATAACGTATAACGTATAACGTATAACCGATAACGTATAACGTATATCGTATAACATATAACGTATAACGTATAACGTATAACATATAACGTATAACGTATAACGTATAACGTATAACGTATAACGTATAACCTATAACGTAAGACCTATGACGTATAACGTATAACGTATAACGTATAACGTATAACGTATAACGTATAACGTTTAACGTATAACGTATAACGTATAACGTATAACGTATAACGTATAACCTATAACGTATAACGTATAACGTGTAACGTATAACGTGTAACGTATAACGTATAACGTATAACGTATAACGTATAACGTATAACGTATAACGTATAACGTATAACGTATAACGTATAACGTATAACGTATAACGTATAACGTATAACGTATAACGTATAACGTATAACGTATAACGTATAACGTATAACGTATAACGTATAACGTATAACGTATAACGTATAACGTATAACGTATAACGTATAACGTATAACGTATAACGTATAACGTATAACGGATAACGTATGACGTATGACGTATAACGTATAACGTATAACGTATAACGTATAACGTGTAACGTATAACGTATAACGTATAACGGATAACGTATAACGTATAACGTATAACGTATAACGTATGACGTATAACGTATAACGTAAAACGTATAACGTATAACGGATAACGTATAACGTATAACGTATAACGTATAACGTATAACGTATAACGGATAACGTATGACGTATGACGTATAACGTATAACGTATAACGTATAACGTATAACGTATAACGTATAACGTATAACGTATAACGTACAACGTATAACGGATGACGTAACACGTATAACGTATAACGTATACCGCATAACGTATAACGTATAACGTATAACGTATAACGTATAACGTATAGCGTATAACGTATAACGTATAACGTATAACGTATAACGTATGACGTATAACGTATAACGTATAACGTATAACGTATAACGTAAAACGGATAACGTATAACGTATAACGTATAACGTATAACGTATAACGTATAACGTATAACGTATAACGTATAACGGATAACGTATAACGTATAACGGATAACGCATTACGTATAACGTATAACGTATAACGTATAACGTATAACGTATAACGTATAACGTACAACGTATAACGGATGACGTAACACGTATACCGTATACCGCATAACGTATAACGTATAACGTATAACGTATAACGTATAACGTATAACGTATAACGTATAGCGTATAACGTATAACGTATGACGTATAACGTATAACGTATAACGTATAACGTATAACGTACAACGTATAACGGATGACGTAACACGTATAACGTATAACGTATACCGCATAACGTATAACGTATAACGTATAACGTATAACGTATAACGTATAGCGTATAACGTATATCGTATAACGTATAACGTATAACGTATGACGTATAACGTATAACGTATAACGTATAACGTATAACGTATAACGTAAAACGGATAACGTATAACGTATAACGTATAACGTATAACGTATAACGTATAACGTATAACGTATAACGTATAACGGATAACGTATAACGTATAACGGATAACGCATTACGTATAACGTATAACGTATAACGTATAACGGATGACGTAACACGTATAACGTATAACGTATACCGCATAACGTATAACGTATAACGTATAACGTATAACGTATAGCGTATAACGTATAACGTATAACGTATAACGTATAACGTAAAACGTATAACGTATAACGTATAACGTATAACGCATAACGTATAACGTAAAACGTATAACGTCTAAGGTATAACGTATAACGTATAACGTATAACGTATAACGTATAACGTATAACGTATAACGTATAACGTATAACCTATAACGTATAACGTATAACGTATAACGTATAACGTATAACGTATAACCTATAACGTAAGACCTATGACGTATAACGTATAACGTATAACGTATAACGTATAACGTATAACGTATAACGTATAACGTATAACGTATAACGTATAACGTATAACGTATAACGTATAACGTATAACGTATAACGTATAACGTATAACGTATAGCGTATAACGTATAACGTATAACGTATAACGTATAACGTATAACGTATAACGTATAACGTATAACGTATAACGTATAACGTATAACGTATAACGTATAACGTATAACGTATAACGTATAACGTATAACGTATAACGTATAACGTATAACGTATAACGTATAACGGATAACGTATGACGTATGACGTATATCGTATAACGTATAACGTATAACGTATGACGTATAACGTATAACGTATAACGTATAACGTATAACGTATAACGTATAACGTATAACGTATAACGTATAACGTACAACGTATAACGGATGACGTAACACGTATAACGTATAACGTATACCGCATAACGTATAACGTATAACGTATAACGTATAACGTATAACGTATAGCGTATAACGTATAACGTATAACGTATAACGTATAACGTATGACGTATAACGTATAACGTATAACGTATAACGTATAACGTAAAACGGATAACGTATAACGTATAACGTATAACGTATAACGTATAACGTATAACGTATAACGTATAACGTATAACGGATAACGTATAACGTATAACGGATAACGCATTACGTATAACGTATAACGTATAACGTATAACGTATAACGTATAACGTATAACGTACAACGTATAACGGATGACGTAACACGTATAACGTATACCGCATAACGTATAACGTATAACGTATAACGTATAACGTATAACGTATAACGTATAGCGTATAACGTATAACGTATAACGTATAAAGTATAACGTATAACGTATAACGTATAACGTACAACGTATAACGGATGACGTAACACGTATAACGTATAACGTATACCGCATAACGTATAACGTATAACGTATAACGTATAACGTACAACGTATAACGGATGACGTAACACGTATAACGTATAACGTATACCGCATAACGTATAACGTATAACGTATAACGTATAACGTATAACGTATAACGTATACCGCATAACGTATAACGTATAACGTATAACGTATAACGTATAACGTATAACGTATAGCGTATAACGTATAACGTATAACGTATAACGTATAACGTATAACGTATAACGTATAACGTACAACGTATAACGGATGACGTAACACGTATAACGTATAACGTATACCGCATAACGTATAACGTATAACGTATAACGTATAACGTATAACGTATAACGTATAGCGTATAACGTATAACGTATAACGTATAACGTATAACGTATAGCGTATAACGTATATCGTATAACGTATAACGTATAACGTATGACGTATAACGTATAACGTATAACGTATAACGTATAACGTAAAACGGATAACGTATAATGTATAACGTATAACGTATAACGTATAACGTATAACGTATAACGTATAACGTATAACGTATAACGGATAACGTATAACGTATAACGGATAACGCATTACGTATAACGTATAACGTATAACGTATAACGTATAACGGATGACGTAACACGTATAACGTATAACGTATACCGCATAACGTATAACGTATAACGTATAACGTATAACGTATAGCGTATAACGTATAACGTATAACGTATAACGTATAACGTAAAACGTATAACGTATAACGTATAACGTATAACGTATAACGTATAACGTAAAACGTATAACGTCTAAGGTATAACGTATAACGTATAACGTATAACGTATAACGTATAACGTATAACGTATAACGTATAACGTATAACGTATAACGTATAACGTATAACGTATAACGTATAACGTATAACGTATAACGTATAACGTATAACGTATAACGTATAACGTATAACGTATAACGTATAACGTATAACGTATAACGTATAACGTATAACGTATAACGTATAACGTATAACGTATAACGTATAACGTATAACGTATAACGTATAACGTATAACGTATAACGTATAACGTATAACGTATAACGTATAACGTATAACGTATAACGTATAACGTATAACGTATAACGTATAACGTATAACCTATAACGTATAACGTATATCGTATAACATATAACGTATAACGTATAACGTATAACATATAACGTATAACGTATAACGTATAACGTATAACGTATAACGTATAACGTATAACGTATAACGTATAACGTGTAACGTATAACGTATAACGTATAACGTATAACGTATAACGTATAACGTATAACGGATAACGTATGACGTATGACGTATAACGTATAACGTATAACGTATAACGTATAACGTATAACGTATAACGTATAACGTATAACGTATAACGTACAACGTATAACGGATGACGTAACACGTATAACGTATAACGTATACCGCATAACGTATAACGTATAACGTATAACGTATAACGTATAATGTATAACGTATAACGTATAACGTATAACCTATAACGTATAACGTATATCGTATAACATATAACGTATAACGTATAACGTATAACATATAACGTATAACGTATAACGTATAACGTATAACGTATAACCTATAACGTAAGACCTATGACGTATAACGTATAACGTATAACGTATAACGTATAACGTATAACGTATAACGTATAACGTATAACGTATAACGTATAACGTATAACGTATAACGTATAACGTATAACCTATAACGTATAACGTATAACGTGTAACGTATAACGTGTAACGTATAACGTATAACGTATAACGTATAACGTATAACGTATAACGTATAACGTATAACGTATAACGTATAACGTATAACGTATAACGTATAACGTATAACGTATAACGTATAACGTATAACGTATAACGTATAACGTATAACGTATAACGTATAACGTATAACGTATAACGTATAACGTATAACGTATAACGTATAACGTATAACGGATAACGTATGACGTATGACGTATAACGTATAACGTATAACGTATAACGTATAACGTGTAACGTAAAACGTATAACGTATAACGGATAACGTATAACGTATAACGTATAACGTATAACGTATGACGTATAACGTATAACGTAAAACGTATAACGTATAACGGATAACGTATAACGTATAACGTATAACGTATAACGTATAACGTATAACGGATAACGTATGACGTATGACGTATAACGTATAACGTATAACGTATAACGTATAACGTATAACGTATAACGTATAACGTATAACGTACAACGTATAACGGATGACGTAACACGTATAACGTATAACGTATACCGCATAACGTATAACGTATAACGTATAACATATAACGTATAACGTATAACGTATAACGTATAACGTATAATGTATAACGTATAACGTATAACATATAACGTATAACGTATAACGTATAACCTATAACGTATAACGTATATCGTATAACATATAACGTATAACGTATAACGTATAACATATAACGTATAACGTATAACGTATAACGTATAACGTATAACCTATAACGAAAGACCTATGACGTATAACGTATAACGTATAACGTATAACGTATAACGTATAACGTATAACGTATAACGTATAACGTATAACGTATAACGTATAAGGTATAACGTATAACGTATAACGTATAACGTATAACGTATAACGTATAACGTGTAACGTATAACGTGTAACGTATAACGTATAACGTATAACGTATAACGTATAACGTATAACGTATAACGTATAACGTATAACGTATAACGTATAACGTATAACGTATAACGTATAACGTATAACGTATAACGTATAACGTATAACGTATAACGTATAACGTATAACGTATAACGTATAACGTATAACGTATAACGTATAACGTATAACGTATAACGTATAACGTATAACGTATAACGTATAACCTATAACGTATAACGTATATCGTATAACATATAACGTATAACGTATAACGTATAACATATAACGTATAACGTATAACGTATAACGTATAACGTATAACCTATAACGTAAGACCTATGACGTATAACGTATAACGTATAACGTATAACGTATAACGTATAACGTATAACGTATAACGTATAACGTATAACGTATAACCTATAACGTATAACGTATATCGTATAACATATAACGTATAACGTATAACGTATAACATATAACGTATAACGTATAACGTATAACGTATAACGTATAACCTATAACGTAAGATCTATGACGTATAACGTATAACGTATAACATATAACGTGAAACGTATAACGTATAACGTATAACGTATAACGTATAAATTATTACATATTACGTATACCGTATAACGTAAAACGTATAACGTAAGACCTATGACGTATAACGTATAACGTATAATGTATAACATATAACGTGTAAGGTATAACGTATAACGTATAACATATAACGTATAACGTATAACGTATAACGTATAACGTATAACGTATGACGTATAACCTATAACGTATAACGTATAACGTATAACGTATAACATATAACGTATAACGTATAACTTATAACGTATAACGTATTACATATTACGTATACCGTATAACGTATAACGTATAACGTAAGACCTATGACGTATAACGTATAACGTATAACGTAAGACCTATGACGTATAACGTATAACGTATAACGTATAACGTATAACGTATAACGTATAACGTATAACGTGTAACGTATAACGTATAATGTATAACGTATAACGTATAACGTATAACGTATAGCGTATAACGTATAACGTATAACGTATAACGTATAACGTATAACGTATAACGTATAACGTATAACGTATTACATATTGTGTATACCGTATAAAATATAACGTATAACGTATAACGTATAACGTATGACGTATAACGTATAATGTATAACGTATAACGTATAACGTATAACGTATAACTTATAACGTATAACGTATTACATATTACGTATACCGTATAACGTATAACGTATAACGTAAGACCTATGACGTATAACGTATAACGTATAACGTAAGACCTATGACGTATAACGTATAACGTATAACGTATAACGTATAACGTATAACGTATAACGTATAACGTGTAACGTATAACGTATAATGTATAACGTATAACGTATAACGTATAACGTATAGCGTATAACGTATAACGTATAACGTATAACGTATAACGTATAACGTATAACGTATAACGTATAACGTATTACATATTGTGTATACCGTATAAAATATAACGTATAACGTATAACGTATAACGTATGACGTATAACGTATAATGTATAACGTATAACGTATAACGTATAACCTATAACGTATAACGTATAACGTATAACGTATAACATATAACGTATAACGTATAACGTATAACGTATAACATATAACGTAAAACGTATAACGTATAACGTATGACGTATAACGTATTACATATTACGTATACCGTATAACGTATAACGTATAACGTAAGACCTATGACGTATAACGTATAAGGTATAACGTATAACGTATAACGTATAACGTGTAAGGTATAACGTATAACGTATAACATATAACGTATAGCGTATAACGTATAACGTATAACGTATAACGTATAACGTATAACGTATAACGTATAACGTATAACGTATAACGTATTACATATTACGTATCCCGTATAACGTATAACGTATAACGCAAGACCTATGACGTATAACGTATAACGTATAACGTATAACGTATAATGTATAACGTATAACGTATGACGCATAACGTATAACGCATAACGTAAGACCTATAACGTATAACGTATAACGTATAACGTATAACGTATAACGTATAACGTATAACGTATAATGTATAACATATAACGTATAACGTATAACGTATAACGTATAACGTATAACGTATAACGTATAACGTATAACGTATAACGTATAACGTATAACGTATAACGTATAACGTATAACGTATAACGTATAACCTATAACGTATAACGTATATCGTATAACATATAACGTATAACGTATAACGTATAACATATAACGTATAACGTATAACGTATAACGTATAACGTATAACCTATAACGTAAGACCTATGACGTATAACGTATAACGTATAACGTATAACGTATAACGTATAACGTATAACGTATAACGTATAGCGTATAACGTATAACGTATAACGTATAACGTATAACATATAACGTATAACGTATAACGTGTAACGTATAACGTGTAACATATAACGTATAACGTATAACGTATAACGTATAACGTATAACGTATAACGTATAACGTATAACGTATAACGTATAACGTATAACGTATAACGGATAACGTATGACGTATGACGTATAACGTATAACGTGTAACGTATAACGTATAACGTGTAACGTATAACGTATAACGTATAACGGATAACGTATAACGTATAACGTATAACGTATAACGTATGACGTATAACGTATAACGTAAAACGTATAACGTATAACGGATAACGTATAACGTATAACGTATAACGTATAACGTATAACGTATAACGTATAACGGATAACGTATGACGTATGACGTATAACGTATAACGTATAACGTATAACGTATAACGTATAACGTATAACGTATAACGTATAACGTATAACGTACAACGTATAACGGATGACGTAACACGTATAACGTATAACGTATACCGCATAACGTATAACGTATAACGTATAACGTATAACGTATAACGTATAGCGTATAACGTATAACGTATAACGTATAACGTATAACGTATGACGTATAACGTATAACGTCTAACGTATAACGTATAACGTATAACGTAAAACGGATAACGTATAACGTATAACGTATAACGTATAACGTACATCGTATAACGGATGACGTAACACGTATAACGTATGCCGCATAACGTATAACGTATAACGTATAACGTATAACGTATAACGTATAACGTATAGCGTATAACGTATAACGTATAACGTATAACGCATAACGTATAACGTATAACGTACAACGTATAACGTATAACGTATAACGTATAACGTATAACGTATAACCGATAACGTATAACGTATATCGTATAACATATAACGTATAACGTATAACGTATAACATATAACGTATAACGTATAACGTATAACGTATAACGTATAACCTATAACGTAAGACCTATGACGTATAACGTATAACCTATGACGTATAACGTATAACGTATAACGTATAACGTATAACGTATAACGTATAACGTTTAACGTATAACGTATAACGTATAACGTATAACGTATAACGTATAACCTATAACGTATAACGTATAACGTGTAACGTATAACGTGTAACGTATAACGTATAACGTATAACGTATAACGTATAACGTATAACGTATAACGTATAACGTATAACGTATAACGTATAACGTATAACGTATAACGTATAACGTATAACGTATAACGTATAACGTATAACGTATAACGTATAACGTATAACGTATAACGTATAACGTATAACGTATAACGTATAACGTATAACGTATAACGTATAACGTATAACGTATAACGTATAACGTATAACGTATAACGTATAACGGATAACGTATGACGTATGACGTATAACGTATAACGTATAACGTATAACGTATAACGTATAACGTGTAACGTATAACGTATAACGTATAACGGATAACGTATAACGTATAACGTATAACGTATAACGTATGACGTATAACGTATAACGTAAAACGTATAACGTATAACGGATAACGTATAACGTATAACGTATAACGTATAACGTATAACGTATAACGGATAACGTATGACGTATGACGTATAACGTATAACGTATAACGTATAACGTATAACGTATAACGTATAACGTATAACGTATAACGTACAACGTATAACGGATGACGTAACACGTATAACGTATAACGTATACCGCATAACGTATAACGTATAACGTATAACGTATAACGTATAACGTATAGCGTATAACGTATAACGTATAACGTATAACGTATAACGTATGACGTATAACGTATAACGTATAACGTATAACGTATAACGTAAAACGGATAACGTATAACGTATAACGTATAACGTATAACGTATAACGTATAACGTATAACGTATAACGTATAACGGATAACGTATAACGTATAACGGATAACGCATTACGTATAACGTATAACGTATAACGTATAACGTATAACGTATAACGTATAACGTACAACGTATAACGGATGACGTAACACGTATAACGTATACCGCATAACGTATAACGTATAACGTATAACGTATAACGTATAACGTATAACGTATAACGTATAGCGTATAACGTATAACGTATAACGTATAACGTATAACGTATAACGTATAACGTATAACGTACAACGTATAACGGATGACGTAACACGTATAACGTATAACGTATACCGCATAACGTATAACGTATAACGTATAACGTATAACGTATAACGTATAGCGTATAACGTATATCGTATAACGTATAACGTATAACGTATGACGTATAACGTATAACGTATAACGTATAACGTATAACGTATAACGTAAAACGGATAACGTATAACGTATAACGTATAACGTATAACGTATAACGTATAACGTATAACGTATAACGTATAACGGATAACGTATAACGTATAACGGATAACGCATTACGTATAACGTATAACGTATAACGTATAACGGATGACGTAACACGTATAACGTATAACGTATACCGCATAACGTATAACGTATAACGTATAACGTATAACGTATAGCGTATAACGTATAACGTATAACGTATAACGTATAACGTAAAACGTATAACGTATAACGTATAACGTATAACGCATAACGTATAACGTAAGACGTATAACGTCTAAGGTATAATGTATAACGTATAACGTATAACGTATAACGTATAACGTATAACGTATAACGTATAACGTATAACCTATAACGTAAGACCTATGACGTATAACGTATAACGTATAACGTATAACGTATAACGTATAACGTATAACGTATAACGTATAACGTATAACGTATAACGTATAACGTATAACGTATAACGTATAACCTATAACGTATAACGTAAAACGTGTAACGTATAACGTGTAACGTATAACGTATAACGTATAACGTATAACGTATAACGTATAACGTATAACGTATAACGTATAACGTATAACGTATAACGTATAACGTATAACGTATAACGTATAACGTATAACGTATAACGTATAACGTATAACGTATAACGTATAACGTATAACGTATAACGTATAACGTATAACGTATAACGTATAACGTATAACGTATAACGTATAACGGATAACGTATGACGTATGACGTATAACGTATAACGTATAACGTATAACGTATAACGTGTAACGTATAACGTATAACGTATAACGGATAACGTATAACGTATAACGTATAACGTATAACGTATGACGTATAACGTATAACGTAAAACGTATAAGGTATAACGGATAACGTATAACGTATAACGTATAACGTATAACGTATAACGTATAACGTATAACGGATAACGTATGACGTATGACGTATAACGTATAACGTATAACGTATAACGTATAACGTATAACGTATAACGTATAACGTATAACGTACAACGTATAACGGATGACGTAACACGTATAACGTATAACGTATACCGCATAACGTATAACGTATAACGTATAACGTATAACGTATAACGTATAGCGTATAACGCATTACGTATAACGTATAACGTATAACGTATAACGTATAACGTATAACGTATAACGTACAACGTATAACGGATGACGTAACACGTATAACGTATACCGCATAACGTATAACGTATAACGTATAACGTATAACGTATAACGTATAACGTATAGCGTATAACGTATAACGTATAACGTACAACGTATAACGGATGACGTAACACGTATAACGTATACCGCATAACGTATAACGTATAACGTATAACGTATAACGTATAACGTATAACGTATAGCGTATAACGTATAACGTATAACGTATAACGTATAACGTATAACGTATAACGTATAACGTACAACGTATAACGGATGACGTAACACGTATAACGTATAACGTATACCGCATAACGTATAACGTATAACGTATAACGTATAACGTACAACGTATAACGGATGACGTAACACGTATAACGTATAACGTATACCGCATAACGTATAACGTATAACGTATAACGTATAACGTATAACGTATAACGTATACCGCATAACGTATAACGTATAACGTATAACGTATAACGTATAACGTATAACGTATAGCGTATAACGTATAACGTATAACGTATAACGTATAACGTATAACGTATAACGTATAACGTACAACGTATAACGGATGACGTAACACGTATAACGTATAACGTATACCGCATAACGTATAACGTATAACGTATAACGTATAACGTATAACGTATAACGTATAGCGTATAACGTATATCGTATAACGTATAACGTATAACGTATGACGTATAACGTATAACGTATAACGTATAACGTATAACGTAAAACGGATAACGTATAACGTATAACGTATAACGTATAACGTATAACGTATAACGTATAACGTATAACGTATAACGTATAACGGATAACGTATAACGTATAACGGATAACGCATTACGTATAACGTATAACGTATAACGTATAACGGATGACGTAACACGTATAACGTATAACGTATACCGCATAACGTATAACGTATAACGTATAACGTATAACGTATAGCGTATAACGTATAACGTATAACGTATAACGTATAACGTATAACGTATAACGTATAACGTATAACGTATAACGTATAACGTATAACGTATAACGTATAACGTATAACGTATAACCTATAACGTCTAACGTATAACGTGTAACGTATAACGTGTAACGTATAACGTATAACGTATAACGTATAACGTATAACGTATAACGTATAACGTATAACGTATAACGTATAACGTATAACGTATAACGTATAACGTATAACGTATAACGTATAACGTATAACGTATAACGTATAACGTATAACGTATAACGTATAACGTATAACGTATAACGTATAACGTATAACGTATAACGGATAACGTATGACGTATGACGTATAACGTCTAACGTATAACGTATAACGTATAACGTGTAACGTAAAACGTATAACGTATAACGGATAACGTATAACGTATAACGTATAACGTATAACGTATGACGTATAACGTATAACGTAAAACGTATAACGTATAACGGATAACGTATAACGTATAACGTATAACGTATAACGTATAACGTATAACGGATAACGTATGACGTATGACGTATAACGTATAACGTATAACGTATAACGTATAACGTATAACGTATAACGTATAACGTATAACGTACAACGTATAACGGATGACGTAACACGTATAACGTATAACGTATACCGCATAACGTATAACGTATAACGTATAACGTATAACGTATAACTTATAGCGTATAACGTATAACGTATAACGTGTAACGTATAACGTATAACGGATAACGTATGACGTATGACGTATAACGTATAACGTATAACGTATAACGTATAACGTGTAACGTAAAACGTATAACGTATAACGGATAACGTATAACGTATAACGTATAACGTATAACGTATGACGTATAACGTATAACGTAAAACGTATAACGTATAACGGATAACGTATAACGTATAACGTATAACGTATAACGTATAACGTATAACGTATAACGGATAACGTATGACGTATGACGTATAACGTATAACGTATAACGTATAACGTATAACGTATAACGTATAACGTATAACGTATAACGTATAACGTATAACGTATAACGTATAACGTATAACGTATAACGTATAACGTATAACGTATAACGTATAACGTATAACCTATAACGTAAGACCTATGACGTATAACGTATAACGTATAACGTATGACGTATAACGTATAACGTATAACGTATAACGTATAACGTATAACGTATAACGTATAACGTATAACGTATAACGTATAACGTATAACCTATAACGTATAACGTATAACGTGTAACGTATAACGTGTAACATATAACGTATAACGTATAACGTATAAAGTTCAACGTATAACGTATAACGTATAAAGTTCAACGTATAACGTATAACGTATAACTTATAACGTATAACGTATAAAGTTCAACGAATAACGTATAACGTATAACGTATAAAGTTCAACGTATAACGTATAACGTATAACGTATAACGTATAACGTATAAAGTTCAACGTATAACGTATAACGTATAACGTATAACGTATAACGTATAACGTATATTGTATAACGTATAACGTATAACGTATAACGTATAACGTATAATGTATAACATATAACGTATAACGTATAACGTATAACGTATAACGTATAACGTATAACGTATAACGTATAACGTATAACGTATAACGTATAACCTATAACGTATAACGTATATCGTATAACATATAACGTATAACGTATAACGTATAACATATAACGTATAACGTATAACGTATAACGTATAACGTATAACCTATAACGTAAGACCTATGACGTATAACGTATAACGTATAACGTATAACGTATAACGTATAACGTATAACGTATAACGTATAACGTATAACGTATAACCTATAACGTATAACGTATATCGTATAACATATAACGTATAACGTATAACGTATAACATATAACGTATAACGTATAACGTATAACGTATAAAGTATAACCTATAACGTAAGATCTATGACGTATAACGTATAACGTATAACATATAACGTGAAACGTATAACGTATATCGTATAACGTATAACGTATAAATTATTACATATTACGTATACCGTATAACGTAAAACGTATAACGTAAGACCTATGACGTATAACGTATAACGTATAATGTATAACATATAACGTGTAAGGTATAACGTATAACGTATAACATATAACGTATAACGTATAACGTATGACGTATAACGTATAACGTATGACGTATAACCTATAACGTATAACGTATAACGTATAACGTATAACATATAACGTATAACGTATAACGTATAACGTATAACGTATTACATATTACGTATACCGTATAACGTATAACGTATAACGTAAGACCTATGACGTATAACGTATAACGTATAACGTAAGACCTATGACGTATAACGTATAACGTATAACGTATAACGTATAACGTATAACGTATAACGTATAACGTATAACGTGTAACGTATAACGTATAATGTATAACGTATAACGTATAACGTATAACGTATAGCGTATAACGTATAACGTATAACGTATAACGTATAACGTATAACGTATAACGTATAACGTATAACGTATTACATATTGCGTATACCGTATAAAATATAACGTATAACGTATAACGTATAACGTATGACGTATAACGTATAATGTATAACGTATAACGTATAACGTATAACCTATAACGTATAACGTATAACGTATAACGTATAACATATAACGTATAACGTATAACGTATAACGTATAACATATAACGTAAAACGTATAACGTATAACGTATGACGTATAACGTATTACATATTACGTATACCGTATAACGTATAACGTATAACGTAAGACCTATGACGTATAACGTATAAGGTATAACGTATAACGTATAACGTATAACGTGTAAGGTATAACGTATAACGTATAACATATAACGTATAGCGTATAACGTATAACGTATAACGTATAACGTATAACGTATAACGTATAACGTATAACGTATAACGTATAACGTATTACATATTACGTATCCCGTATAACGTATAACGTATAACGCAAGACCTATGACGTATAACGTATAACGTATAACGTATAATGTATAACGTATAACGTATGACGCATAACGTATAACGTATAACGTATAACGCATAACGTAAGACCTATAACGTATAACGTATAACGTATAACGTATAACGTATAACGTATAACGTATAACGTATAATGTATAACATATAACGTATAACGTATAACGTATAACGTATAACGTATAACGTATAACGTATAACGTATAACGTATAACGTATAACGTATAACGTATAACGTATAACGTATAACGTATAACGTATAACGTATAACGTATAACGTATAACGTATAACCTATAACGTATAACGTATATCGTATAACATATAACGTATAACGTATAACGTATAACATATAACGTATAACGTATAACGTATAACGTATAACGTATAACCTATAACGTAAGACCTATGACGTATAACGTATAACGTATAACGTATAACGTATAACGTATAACGTATAACGTATAACGTATAGCGTATAACGTATAACGTATAACGTATAACGTATAACATATAACGTATAACGTATAACGTGTAACGTATAACGTGTAACATATAACGTATAACGTATAACGTATAACGTATAACGTATAACGTATAACGTATAACGTATAACGTATAACGTATAACGTATAACGTATAACGTATAACGTATAACGTATAACGTATAACGTATAACGTATAACGTATAACGTATAACGTATAACGTATAACGTATAACGTATAACGTATAACGTATAACGTATAACGTATAACGTATAACGTATAACGGATAACGTATGACGTATGACGTATAACGTATAACGTGTAACGTATAACGTATAACGTGTAACGTATAACGTATAACGTATAACGGATAACGTATAACGTATAACGTATAACGTATAACGTATGACGTATAACGTATAACGTAAAACGTATAACGTATAACGGATAACGTATAACGTATAACGTATAACGTATAACGTATAACGTATAACGTATAACGGATAACGTATGACGTATGACGTATAACGTATAACGTATAACGTATAACGTATAACGTATAACGTATAACGTATAACGTATAACGTATAACGTACAACGTATAACGGATGACGTAACACGTATAACGTATAACGTATACCGCATAACGTATAACGTATAACGTATAACGTATAACGTATAACGTATAGCGTATAACGTATAACGTATAACGTATAACGTATAACGTATGACGTATAACGTATAACGTCTAACGTATAACGTATAACGTATAACGTAAAACGGATAACGTATAACGTATAACGTATAACGTATAACGTACATCGTATAACGGATGACGTAACACGTATAACGTATGCCGCATAACGTATAACGTATAACGTATAACGTATAACGTATAGCGTATAACGTATAACGTATAACGTATAACGCATAACGTATAACGTATAACGTACAACGTATAACGTATAACGTATAACGTATAACGTATAACGTATAACCGATAACGTATAACGTATATCGTATAACATATAACGTATAACGTATAACGTATAACATATAACGTATAACGTATAACGTATAACGTATAACGTATAACCTATAACGTAAGACCTATGACGTATAACGTATAACGTATAACGTATAACGTATAACGTATAACGTATAACGTTTAACGTATAACGTATAACGTATAACGTATAACGTATAACGTATAACGTATAACCTATAACGTATAACGTATAACGTGTAACGTATAACGTGTAACGTATAACGTATAACGTATAACGTATAACGTATAACGTATAACGTATAACGTATAACGTATAACGTATAACGTATAACGTATAACGTATAACGTATAACGTATAACGTATAACGTATAACGTATAACGTATAACGTATAACGTATAACGTATAACGTATAACGTATAACGTATAACGTATAACGTATAACGTATAACGTATAACGTATAACGTATAACGTATAACGTATAACGTATAACGGATAACGTATGACGTATGACGTATAACGTATAACGTATAACGTATAACGTATAACGTGTAACGTATAACGTATAACGTATAACGGATAACGTATAACGTATAACGTATAACGTATAACGTATGACGTATAACGTATAACGTAAAACGTATAACGTATAACGGATAACGTATAACGTATAACGTATAACGTATAACGTATAACGTATAACGGATAACGTATGACGTATGACGTATAACGTATAACGTATAACGTATAACGTATAACGTATAACGTATAACGTATAACGTATAACGTACAACGTATAACGGATGACGTAACACGTATAACGTATAACGTATACCGCATAACGTATAACGTATAACGTATAACGTATAACGTATAACGTATAGCGTATAACGTATAACGTATAACGTATAACGTATAACGTATGACGTATAACGTATAACGTATAACGTATAACGTATAACGTAAAACGGATAACGTATAACGTATAACGTATAACGTATAACGTATAACGTATAACGTATAACGTATAACGTATAACGGATAACGTATAACGTATAACGGATAACGCATTACGTATAACGTATAACGTATAACGTATAACGTATAACGTATAACGTATAACGTACAACGTATAACGGATGACGTAACACGTATAACGTATACCGCATAACGTATAACGTATAACGTATAACGTATAACGTATAACGTATAACGTATAACGTATAGCGTATAACGTATAACGTATAACGTATAACGTATAACGTATAACGTATAACGTATAACGTACAACGTATAACGGATGACGTAACACGTATAACGTATAACGTATACCGCATAACGTATAACGTATAACGTATAACGTATAACGTATAACGTATAGCGTATAACGTATATCGTATAACGTATAACGTATAACGTATGACGTATAACGTATAACGTATAACGTATAACGTATAACGTATAACGTAAAACGGATAACGTATAACGTATAACGTATAACGTATAACGTATAACGTATAACGTATAACGTATAACGTATAACGTATAACGGATAACGTATAACGTATAACGGATAACGCATTACGTATAACGTATAACGTATAACGTATAACGGATGACGTAACACGTATAACGTATAACGTATACCGCATAACGTATAACGTATAACGTATAACGTATAACGTATAGCGTATAACGTATAACGTATAACGTATAACGTATAACGTAAAACGTATAACGTATAACGTATAACGTATAACGCATAACGTATAACGTAAAACGTATAACGTCTAAGGTATAACGTATAACGTATAACGTATAACGTATAACGTATAACGTATAACGTATAACGTATAACGAATAACGTATAACCTATAACGTAAGACCTATGACGTATAACGTATAACGTATAACGTATAACGTATAACGTATAACGTATAACGTATAACGTATAACGTACAACGTATAACGTATAACGTATAACGTATAACGTATAACCTATAACGTATAACGTAAAACGTGTAACGTATAACGTGTAACGTATAACGTATAACGTATAACGTATAACGTATAACGTATAACGTATAACGTATAACGTATAACGTATAACGTATAACGTATAACGTATAACGTATAACGTATAACGTATAACGTATAACGTATAACGTATAACGTATAACGTATAACGTATAACGTATAACGTATAACGTATAACGTATAACGTATAACGTATAACGTATAACGTATAACGTATAACGTATAACGTATAACGTATAACGTATAACGTATAACGTATAACGTATAACGTATAACGTATAGCGTATAACGTATATCGTATAACGTATAACGTATAACGTATGACGTATAACGTATAACGTATAACGTATAACGTATAACGTAAAACGGATAACGTATAACGTATAACGTATAACGTATAACGTATAACGTATAACGTATAACGTATAACGTATAACGTATAACGGATAACGTATAACGTATAACGGATAACGCATTACGTATAACGTATAACGTATAACGTATAACGGATGACGTAACACGTATAACGTATAACGTATACCGCATAACGTATAACGTATAACGTATAACGTATAACGTATAGCGTATAACGTATAACGTATAACGTATAACGTATAACGTAAAACGTGTAACGTATAACGTATAACGTATAACGTATAACGTATAACGTAAAACGTATAACGTCTAAGGTATAACGTATAACGTATAACGTATAACGTATAACGTATAACGTATAACGTATAACGTATAACGTATAACGTATAACGTATAACGTATAACGTATAACGTATAACGTATAACGTATAACGTATAACGTATAACGTATAACGTATAACGTATAACGTATAACGTATAACGTATAACGTATAACGTATAACGTATAACGTATAACGTATAACGTATAACGTATAACGTATAACGTATAACGTATAACGTATAACGTATAACGTATAACGTATAACGTATAACGTATAACGTATAACGTATAACGTATAACGTATAACGTATAACGTATAACGTATAACGTATAACGTATAACGTATAACGTATAACGTATAACGTATAACGTATAACCTATAACGTATAACGTATATCGTATAACATATAACCTATAACGTATAACGTATATCGTATAACATATAACGTATAACGTATAACGTATAACATATAACGTATAACGTATAACGTATAACGTATAACGTATAACGTATAACGTATAACGTATAACGTATAACGTGTAACGTATAACGTATAACGTATAACGTATAACGTATAACGTATAACGTATAACGGATAACGTATGACGTATGACGTATAACGTATAACGTATAACGTATAACGTATAACGTATAACGTATAACGTATAACGTATAACGTATAACGTACAACGTATAACGGATGACGTAACACGTATAACGTATAACGTATACCGCATAACGTATAACGTATAACGTATAACGTATAACGTATAACGTATAACGTATAACGTATAACGTATAACCTATAACGTATAACGTATATCGTATAACATATAACGTATAACGTATAACGTATAACATATAACGTATAACGTATAACGTATAACGTATAACGTATAACCTATAACGTAAGACCTATGACGTATAACGTATAACGTATAACGTATAACGTATAACGTATAACGTATAACGTATAACGTATAACGTATAACGTATAACGTATAACGTATAACGTATAACGTATAACGTATAACGTATAACGTATAACGTATAACGGATAACGTATGACGTATGACGTATAACGTATAACGTATAACGTATAACGTATAACGTGTAACGTAAAACGTATAACGTATAACGGATAACGTATAACGTATAACGTATAACGTATAACGTATGACGTATAACGTATAACGTAAAACGTATAACGTATAACGGATAACGTATAACGTATAACGTATAACGTATAACGTATAACGTATAACGGATAACGTATGACGTATGACGTATAACGTATAACGTATAACGTATAACGTATAACGTATAACGTATAACGTATAACGTATAACGTACAACGTATAACGGATGACGTAACACGTATAACGTATAACGTATACCGCATAACGTATAACGTATAACGTATAACGTATAACGTATAACTTATAGCGTATAACGTATAACGTATAACGTATAACGTATAACGTATGACGTATAACGTATAACGTATAACGGATAACGCATTACGTATAACGTATAACGTATAACGTATAACGTATAACGTATAACGTATAACGTACAACGTATAACGGATGACGTAACACGTATAACGTATACCGCATAACGTATAACGTATAACGTATAACGTATAACGTATAACGTATAACGTATAACGTATAGCGTATAACGTATAACGTATAACGTATAACGTATAACGTATAACGTATAACGTATAACGTACAACGTATAACGGATGACGTAACACGTATAACGTATAACGTATACCGCATAACGTATAACGTATAACGTATAACGTATAACGTATAACGTATAGCGTATAACGTATATCGTATAACGTATAACGTATATCGTATGACGTATAACGTATAACGTATAACGTATAACGTATAACGTATAACGTAAAACGGATAACGTATAACGTATAACGTATAACGTATAACGTATAACGTATAACGTATAACGTATAACGTATAACGGATAACGTATAACGTATAACGGATAACGCATTACGTATAACGTATAACGTATAACGTATAACGGATGACGTAACACGTATAACGTATAACGTATACCGCATAACGTATAACGTATAACGTATAACGTATAACGTATAGCGTATAACGTATAACGTATAACGTATAACGTATAACGTAAAACGTATAACGTATAACGTATAACGTATAACGCATAACGTATAACGTAAAACGTATAGCGTCTAAGGTATAACGTATAACGTATAACGTATAACGTATAACGTATAACGTATAACGTATAACGTATAACGTATAACCTATAACGTAAGACCTATGACGTATAACGTATAACGTATAACGTATAACGTATAACGTATAACGTATAACGTATAACGTATAACGTATAACGTATAACGTATAACGTATAACGTATAACGTATAACCTATAACGTATAACGTAAAACGTGTAACGTATAACGTGTAACGTATAACGTGTAACGTATAACGTATAACGTATAACGTATAACGTATAACGTATAACGTATAACGTATAACGTATAACGTATAACGTATAACGTATAACGTATAACGTATAACGTATAACGTATAACGTATAACGTATAACGTATAACGTATAACGTATAACGTATAACGTATAACGTATAACGTATAACGTATAACGTATAACGTATAACGTATAACGTATAACGTATAACGTATAACGTATAACGTATAACGTATAACGTATAACGTATAGCGTATAACGTATATCGTATAACGTATAACGTATAACGTATGACGTATAACGTATAACGTATAACGTATAACGTATAACGTAAAACGGATAACGTATAACGTATAACGTATAACGTATAACGTATAACGTATAACGTATAACGGATAACGTATAACGTATAACGGATAACGCATTACGTATAACGTATAACGTATAACGTATAACGGATGACGTAACACGTATAACGTATAACGTATAGCGTATAACGTATAACGTATAACGTATAACGTATAACGTAAAACGTATAACGTATAACGTATAACGTATAACGTATAACGTATAACGTAAAACGTATAACGTCTAAGGTATAACGTATAACGTATAACGTATAACGTATAACGTATAACGTATAACGTATAACGTATAACGTATAACGTATAACGTATAACGTATAACGTATAACGTATAACGTATAACGTATAACGTATAACGTATAACGTATAACGTATAACGTATAACGTATAACGTATAACGTATAACGTATAACGTATAACGTATAACGTATAACGTATAACGTATAACGTATAACGTATAACGTATAACGTATAACGTATAACGTATAACGTATAACGTATAACGTATAACGTATAACGTATAACGTATAACGTATAACGTATAACGTATAACGTATAACGTATAACGTATAACGTATAACGTATAACGTATAACGTATAACGTATAACGTATAACGTATAACGTATAACGTATAACGTATAACGTATAACGTATAACGTATAACGTATAACGTATAACGTATAACGTATAACCTATAACGTATAACGTATATCGTATAACATATAACGTATAACGTATAACGTATAACATATAACGTATAACGTATAACGTATAACGTATAACGTATAACGTATAACGTATAACGTATAACGTATAACGTGTAACGTATAACGTATAACGTATAACGTATAACGTATAACGTATAACGTATAACGGATAACGTATGACGTATGACGTATAACGTATAACGTATAACGTATAACGTATAACGTATAACGTATAACGTATAACGTATAACGTATAACGTACAACGTATAACGGATGACGTAACACGTATAACGTATAACGTATACCGCATAACGTATAACGTATAACGTATAACGTATAACGTATAATGTATAACGTATAACGTATAACGTATAACCTATAACGTATAACGTATATCGTATAACATATAACGTATAACGTATAACGTATAACATATAACGTATAACGTATAACGTATAACGTATAACGTATAACCTATAACGTAAGACCTATGACGTATAACGTATAACGTATAACGTATAACGTATAACGTATAACGTATAACGTATAACGTATAACGTATAACGTATAACGTATAACGTATAACGTATAACGTATAACGTATAACCTATAACGTATAACGTATAACGTGTAACGTATAACGTGTAACGTATAACGTATAACGTATAACGTATAACGTATAACGTATAACGTATAACGTATAACGTATAACGTATAACGTATAACGTATAACGTATAACGTATAACGTATAACGTATAACGTATAACGTATAACGTATAACGTATAACGTATAACGTATAACGTATAACGTATAACGTATAACGTATAACGTATAACGTATAACGTATAACGTATAACGTATAACGTATAACGTATAACGTATAACGTATAACGTATAACGGATAACGTATGACGTATGACGTATAACGTATAACGTATAACGTATAACGTATAACGTGTAACGTAAAACGTATAACGTATAACGGATAACGTATAACGTATAACGTATAACGTATAACGTATGACGTATAACGTATAACGTAAAACGTATAACGTATAACGGATAACGTATAACGTATAACGTATAACGTATAACGTATAACGTATAACGGATAACGTATGACGTATGACGTATAACGTATAACGTATAACGTATAACGTATAACGTATAACGTATAACGTATAACGTATAACGTACAACGTATAACGGATGACGTAACACGTATAACGTATAACGTATACCGCATAACGTATAACGTATAACGTATAACGTATAACGTATAACTTATAGCGTATAACGTATAACGTATAACGTATAACGTATAACGTATGACGTATAACGTATAACGTATAACGTATAACGTATAACGTATAACGTATAACGTATAACGTATAACGTATAACGTACAACGTATAACGGATGACGTAACACGTATAACGTATACCGCATAACGTATAACGTATAACGTATAACGTATAACGTATAACGTATAACGTATAGCGTATAACGTATAACGTATAACGTATAACGTATAACGTATAACGTATAACGTATAACGTACAACGTATAACGGATGACGTAACACGTATAACGTATAACGTATACCGCATAACGTATAACGTATAACGTATAACGTATAACGTATAACGTATAACGTATAGCGTATAACGTATATCGTATAACGTATAACGTATAACGTATGACGTATAACGTATAACGTATAACGTATAACGTATAACGTAAAACGGATAACGTATAACGTATAACGTATAACGTATAACGTATAACGTATAACGTATAACGTATAACGTATAACGGATAACGTATAACGTATAACGGATAACGCATTACGTATAACGTATAACGTATAACGTATAACGGATGACGTAACACGTATAACGTATAACGTATACCGCATAACGTATAACGTATAACGTATAACGTATAACGTATAGCGTATAACGTATAACGTATAACGTATAACGTATAACGTAAAACGTATAACGTATAACGTATAACGTATAACGTATAACGTATAACGTAAAACGTATAACGTCTAGGGTATAACGTATAACGTGTAACGTATAACGTATAACGTATAACGTATAACGTATAACGTATAACGTTTAACGTATAACGTATAACGTATAACGTATAACGTATAACGTATAACGTATAACGTATAACGTATAACGTATAACGTATTACGTATAACGTATAACGTATAACGTATAACGTATAACGTATAACGTATAACGTATAACGTATAACGTATAACGTATAACGTATAACGTATAACGTATAACGTATAACGTATAACGTATAACGTATAACGTATAACGTATAACGTATAACGTATAACGTATAACGTATAACGTATAACGTATAACGTATAACGTATAACGTATAACGTATAACGTATAACCTATAACGTATAACGTATATCGTATAACATATAACGTATAACGTATAACGTATAACATATAACGTATAACGTATAACGTATAACGTATAACGTATAACGTATAACGTATAACGTATAACGTGTAACGTATAACGTATAACGTATAACGTATAACGTATAACGTATAACGTATAGAGTATAACGTATAACGTATAACGTATAACGTATAACGTATAACGTAAGACCTATGACGTATAACGTATAACGTATAACGTATAACGTATAACGTATAACGTATAACGTTTAACGTATAACGTATAACGTATAACGTATAACGTATAACGTATAACGTATAACGTATAACGTATAACATATAACGTATAACGTATAACGTATAACGTATAACGTATAACGTATAACATATAACGTATAACGTATAACGTATAACGTATAACGTATAACGTAAAACGTATAACGTATAACGTATAACGTATAACGCATAACGTATAACGTAAAACGTATAACGTCTAAGGTATAACGTATAACGTATAACGTATAACGTATAACGTATAACGTATAACGTATAACGTATAACGTATAACCTATAACGTAAGACCTATGACGTATAACGTATAACGTATAACGTATAACGTATAACGTATAACGTATAACGTATAACGTATAACGTATAACGTATAACGTATAACGTATAACGTATAACGTATAACGTATAACGTATAACGTATAACCTATAACGTATAACGTAAAACGTGTAACGTATAACGTGTAACGTATAACGTGTAACGTATAACGTGTAACGTATAACGTATAACGTATAACGTATAACGTATAACGTATAACGTATAACGTATAACGTATAACGTATAACGTATAACGTATAACGTATAACGTATAACGTATAACGTATAACGTATAACGTATAACGTATAACGTATAACGTATAACGTATAACGTATAACGTATAACGTATAACGTATAACGTATAACGTATAACGTATAACGTATAACGTATAACGTATAACGTATAGCGTATAACGTATATCGTATAACGTATAACGTATAACGTATGACGTATAACGTATAACGTATAACGTATAACGTATAACGTAAAACGGATAACGTATAACGTATAACGTATAACGTATAACGTATAACGTATAACGTATAACGGATAACGTATAACGTATAACGGATAACGCATTACGTATAACGTATAACGTATAACGTATAACGGATGACGTAACACGTATAACGTATAACGTATACCGCATAACGTATAACGTATAACGTATAACGTATAACGTATAGCGTATAACGTATAACGTATAACGTATAACGTATAACGTAAAACGTATAACGTATAACGTATAACGTATAACGTATAACGTATAACGTAAAACGTATAACGTCTAAGGTATAACGTATAACGTATAACGTATAACGTATAACGTATAACGTATAACGTATAACGTATAACGTATAACGTATAACGTATAACGTATAACGTATAACGTATAACGTATAACGTATAACGTATAACGTATAACGTATAACGTATAACGTATAACGTATAACGTATAACGTATAACGTATAACGTATAACGTATAACGTATAACGTATAACGTATAACGTATAACGTATAACGTATAACGTATAACGTATAACGTATAACGTATAACGTATAACGTATAACGTATAACGTATAACGTATAACGTATAACGTATAACGTATAGCGTATAACGTATAACGTATAACGTATAACGTATAACGTATAACGTATAACGTATAACGTATAACGTATAACGTATAACGTATAACGTATAACGTATAACGTATAACCTATAACGTATAACGTATATCGTATAACATATAACGTATAACGTATAACGTATAACATATAACGTATAACGTATAACGTATAACGTATAACGTATAACGTATAACGTATAACGTATAACGTATAACGTGTAACGTATAACGTATAACGTATAACGTATAACGTATAACGTATAACGTATAACGGATAACGTATGACGTATGACGTATAACGTATAACGTATAACGTATAACGTATAACGTATAACGTATAACGTATAACGTATAACGTATAACGTACAACGTATAACGGATGACGTAACACGTATAACGTATAACGTATACCGCATAACGTATAACGTATAACGTATAACGTATAACGTATAATGTATAACGTATAACGTATAACGTATAACCTATAACGTATAACGTATATCGTATAACATATAACGTATAACGTATAACGTATAACATATAACGTATAACGTATAACGTATAACGTATAACGTATAACCTATAACGTAAGACCTATGACGTATAACGTATAACGTATAACGTATAACGTATAACGTATAACG
Organism: Ptiloglossa arizonensis; assembly: GCF_051014685.1. NCBI lineage: Eukaryota > Metazoa > Arthropoda > Insecta > Hymenoptera > Colletidae > Ptiloglossa > Ptiloglossa arizonensis. The sequence goes on along the minus strand of NW_027478879.1, from coordinate 153,490 downwards.
TATAACGTATAACGTATAACGTATAACGTATAACGTATAACGTATAACGTATAACGTATAACCTATAACGTATAACGTATAACGTGTAACGTATAACGTGTAACGTATAACGTATAACGTATAACGTATAACGTATAACGTATAACGTATAACGTATAACGTATAACGTATAACGTATAACGTATAACGTATAACGTATAACGTATAACGTATAACGTATAACGTATAACGTATAACGTATAACGTATAACGTATAACGTATAACGTATAACGTATAACGTATAACGTATAACGTATAACGTATAACGTATAACGTATAACGTATAACGTATAACGGATAACGTATGACGTATGACGTATAACGTATAACGTATAACGTATAACGTATAACGTGTAACGTAAAACGTATAACGTATAACGGATAACGTATAACGTATAACGTATAACGTATAACGTATGACGTATAACGTATAACGTAAAACGTATAACGTATAACGGATAACGTATAACGTATAACGTATAACGTATAACGTATAACGTATAACGGATAACGTATGACGTATGACGTATAACGTATAACGTATAACGTATAACGTATAACGTATAACGTATAACGTATAACGTATAACGTACAACGTATAACGGATGACGTAACACGTATAACGTATAACGTATACCGCATAACGTATAACGTATAACGTATAACGTATAACGTATAACTTATAGCGTATAACGTATAACGTATAACGTATAACGTATAACGTATGACGTATAACGTATAACGTATAACGTATAACGTATAACGTATAACGTATAACGTATAACGTATAACGTATAACGTACAACGTATAACGGATGACGTAACACGTATAACGTATACCGCATAACGTATAACGTATAACGTATAACGTATAACGTATAACGTATAACGTATAGCGTATAACGTATAACGTATAACGTATAACGTATAACGTATAACGTAAAACGTATGACGTATGACGTATAACGTATAACGTATAACGTATAACGTATAACGTGTAACGTAAAACGTATAACGTATAACGGATAACGTATAACGTATAACGTATAACGTATAACGTATAACGTATAACGTATAACGTATAACGTATAACGTATAACGTATAACGTATAACGGATAACGTATAACGTATAACGGATAACGCATTACGTATAACGTATAACGTATAACGTATAACGGATGACGTAACACGTATAACGTATAACGTATACCGCATAACGTATAACGTATAACGTATAACGTATAACGTATAGCGTATAACGTATAACGTATAACGTATAACGTATAACGTAAAACGTATAACGTATAACGTATAACGTATAACGTATAACGTATAACGTAAAACGTATAACGTCTAAGGTATAACGTATAACGTATAACGTATAACGTATAACGTATAACGTACAACGTATAACGGATGACGTAACACGTATAACGTATAACGTATACCGCATAACGTATAACGTATAACGTATAACGTATAACGTATAATGTATAACGTATAACGTATAACGTATAACCTATAACGTATAACGTATATCGTATAACATATAACGTATAACGTATAACGTATAACATATAACGTATAACGTATAACGTATAACGTATAACGTATAACCTATAACGTAAGACCTATGACGTATAACGTATAACGTATAACGTATAACGTATAACGTATAACGTATAACGTATATCGTATAACGTATAACGTATAACGTATAACGTATAACGTATAACGTATAACCTATAACGTATAACGTATAACGTGTAACGTATAACGTGTAACGTATAACGTATAACGTATAACGTATAACGTATAACGTATAACGTATAACGTATAACGTATAACGTATAACGTATAACGTATAACGTATAACGTATAACGTATAACGTATAACGTATAACGTATAACGTATAACGTATAACGTATAACGTATAACGTATAACGTATAACGTATAACGTATAACGTATAACGTATAACGTACAACGTATAACGTATAACGTATAACGGATAACGTATGACGTATGACGTATAACGTATAACGTATAACGTATAACGTATAACGTGTAACGTAAAACGTATAACGTATAACGGATAACGTATAACGTATAACGTATAACGTATAACGTATGACGTATAACGTATAACGTAAAACGTATAACGTATAACGGATAACGTATAACGTATAACGTATAACGTATAACGTATAACGTATAACGGATAACGTATGACGTATGACGTATAACGTATAACGTATAACGTATAACGTATAACGTATAACGTATAACGTATAACGTATAACGTACAACGTATAACGGATGACGTAACACGTATAACGTATAACGTATACCGCATAACGTATAACGTATAACGTATAACGTATAACGTATAACTTATAGCGTATAACGTATAACGTATAACGTATAACGTATAACGTATGACGTATAACGTATAACGTATAACGTATAACGTATAACGTATAACGTATAACGTATAACGTATAACGTATAACGTACAACGTATAACGGATGACGTAACACGTATAACGTATACCGCATAACGTATAACGTATAACGTATAACGTATAACGTATAACGTATAACGTATAGCGTATAACGTATAACGTATAACGTATAACGTATAACGTATAACGTATAACGTATAACGTACAACGTATAACGGATGACGTAACACGTATAACGTATAACGTATACCGCATAACGTATAACGTATAACGTATAACGTATAACGTATAACGTATAACGTATAGCGTATAACGTATATCGTATAACGTATAACGTATAACGTATGACGTATAACGTATAACGTATAACGTATAACGTATAACGTAAAACGGATAACGTATAACGTATAACGTATAACGTATAACGTATAACGTATAACGTATAACGTATAACGTATAACGGATAACGCGTAACGTATAACGGATAACGCATTACGTATAACGTATAACGTATAACGTATAACAGATGACGTAACACGTATAACGTATAACGTATACCGCATAACGTATAACGTATAACGTATAACGTATAACGTATAGCGTATAACGTATAACGTATAACGTATAACGTATAACGTAAAACGTATAACGTATAACGTATAACGTATAACGTATAACGTATAACGTAAAACGTATAACGTCTAGGGTATAACGTATAACGTATAACGTATAACGTATAACGTATAACGTATAACGTATAACGTATAACGTATAACGTATAACGTATAACGTATAACGTATAACGTATAACGTATAACGTATAACGTATACCGTATAACGTATTACGTATAACGTATAACGTATAACGTATAACGTATAACGTATAACGTATAACGTATAACGTATAACGTATAACGTATAACGTATAACGTATAACGTATAACGTATAACGTATAACGTATAACGTATAACGTATAACGTATAACGTATAACGTATAACGTATAACGTATAACGTATAACGTATAACGTATAACGTATAACGTATAACGTATAACGTATAACCTATAACGTATAACGTATATCGTATAACATATAACGTATAACGTATAACGTATAACATATAACGTATAACGTATAACGTATAACGTATAACGTATAACGTATAACGTATAACGTATAACGTGTAACGTATAACGTATAACGTATAACGTATAACGTATAACGTATAACGTATAGTGTATAACGTATAACGTATAACGTATAACGTATAACGTATAACGTAAGACCTATGACGTATAACGTATAACGTATAACGTATAACGTATAACGTATAACCTATAACGTATAACGTATATCGTATAACATATAACGTATAACGTATAACGTATAACATATAACGTATAACGTATAACGTATAACGTATAACGTATAACCTATAACGTAAGACCTATGACGTATAACGTATAACGTATAACGTATAACGTATAACGTATAACGTATAACGTATAACGTATAGCGTATAACGTATAACGTATAACGTATAACGTATAACATATAACGTATAACGTATAACGTGTAACGTATAACGTGTAACATATAACGTATAACGTATAACGTATAACGTATAAGGTATAACGTATAACGTATAACGTATAACGTATAACGTATAACGTATAACGTATAACGTATAACGTATAACGTATAACGTATAACGTATAACGTATAACGTATAACGTATAACGTATAACGTATAACGTATAACGTATAACGTATAACGTATAACGTATAACGGATAACGTATGACGTATGACGTATAACGTATAACGTGTAACGTATAACGTATAACGTGTAACGTAGAACGTATAACGTATAACGGATAACGTATAACGTATAACGTATAACGTATAACGTATGACGTATAACGTATAACGTAAAACGTATAACGTATAACGGATAACGTATAACGTATAACGTATAACGTATAACGTATAACGTATAACGTATAACGGATAACGTATGACGTATGACGTATAACGTATAACGTATAACGTATAACGTATAACGTATAACGTATAACGTATAACGTATAACGTATAACGTATAACGTACAACGTATAACGGATGACGTAACACGTATAACGTATAACGTATAACGTATAACGTATAACGTATAACGTATAACGTATAACGTATAACGTATAACGTATAACGTATAACGTATAACGTATAACGTATAACGTATAACGTATAACGTATAACGTATAACGTATAACGTATAACGTATAACGTATAACGTATAACGTATAACGTATAACGTATAACGTATAACGTATAACGTATAACGTAAGACCTATGACGTATAACGTATAACGTATAACGTATAACATATAACGTATAACGTATAACGTGTAACGTATAACGTGTAACATATAACGTATAACGTATAACGTATAACGTATAACGTATAACGTATAACGTATAACGTATAACGTATAACGTATAACGTATAACGTATAACGTATAACGTATAACGTATAACGTATAACGTATAACGTATAACGTATAACGTATAACGTATAACGTATAACGTATAACGTATAACGTATAACGTATAACGTATAACGGATAACGTATGACGTATGACGTATAACGTATAACGTGTAACGTATAACGTATAACGTGTAACGTAGAACGTATAACGTATAACGGATAACGTATAACGTATAACGTATAACGTATAACGTATGACGTATAACGTATAACGTAAAACGTATAACGTATAACGGATAACGTATAACGTATAACGTATAACGTATAACGTATAACGTATAACGTATAACGGATAACGTATGACGTATGACGTATAACGTATAACGTATAACGTATAACGTATAACGTATAACGTATAACGTATAACGTATAACGTATAACGTATAACGTACAACGTATAACGGATGACGTAACACGTATAACGTATAACGTATACCGCATAACGTATAACGTATAACGTATAACGTATAACGTATAACGTATAGCGTATAACGTATAACGTATAACGTATAACGTATAACGTATGACGTATAACGTATAACGTCTAACGTATAACGTATAACGTATAACGTAAAACGGATAACGTATAACGTATAACGTATAACGTATAACGTACATCGTATAACGGATGACGTAACACGTATAACGTATGCCGCATAACGTATAACGTATAACGTATAACGTATAACGTATAACGTATAACGTATAGCGTATAACGTATAACGTATAACGTATAACGCATAACGTATAACGTATAACGTACAACGTATAACGTATAACGTATAACGTATAACGTATAACGTATAACCGATAACGTGTAACGTATATCGTAAAACATATAACGTATAACGTATAACGTATAACATATAACGTATAACGTATAACGTATAACGTATAACGTATAACCTATAACGTAAGACCTATGACGTATAACGTATAACGTATAACGTATAACGTATAACGTATAACGTATAACGTTTAACGTATAACGTATAACGTATAACGTATAACGTATAACGTATAACCTATAACGTATAACGTATAACGTGTAACGTATAACGTGTAACGTATAACGTATATCGTATAACGTATAACGTATAACGTATAACGTATAACGTATAACGTATAACGTATAACGTATAACGTATAACGTATAACGTATAACGTATAACGTATAACGTATAACGTATAACGTATAACGTATAACGTATAACGTATAACGTATAACGTATAACGTATAACGTATAACGTATAACGTATAACGTATAACGTATAACGTATAACGTATAACGTATAACGTATAACGGATAACGTATGACGTATGACGTATAACGTATAACGTATAACGTATAACGTATAACGTGTAACGTATAACGTATAACGTATAACGGATAACGTATAACGTATAACGTATAACGTATAACGTATGACGTATAACGTATAACGTAAAACGTATAAAGTATAACGGATAACGTATAACGTATAACGTATAACGTATAACGTATAACGTATAACGGATAACGTATGACGTATGACGTATAACGGATAACGTATGACGTATGACGTATAACGTATAACGTATAACGTATAACGTATAACGTATAACGTATAACGTATAACGTATAACGTATAACGTATAACGGATAACGTATGACGTATGACGTATAACGTATAACGTATAACGTATAACGTATAACGTGTAACGTATAACGTATAACGTATAACGGATAACGTATAACGTATAACGTATAACGTATAACGTATGACGTATAACGTATAACGTAAAACGTATAACGTATAACGGATAACGTATAACGTATAACGTATAACGTATAACGTATAACGTATAACGGATAACGTATGACGTATGACGTATAACGTATAACGTATAACGTATAACGTATAACGTATAACGTATAACGTATAACGTATAACGTACAACGTATAACGGATGACGTAACACGTATAACGTATAACGTATACCGCATAACGTATAACGTATAACGTATAACGTATAACGTATAACGTATAGCGTATAACGTATAACGTATAACGTATAACGTATAACGTATGACGTATAACGTATAACGTATAACGTATAAGGTATAACGTAAAACGGATAACGTATAACGTATAACGTATAACGTATAACGTATAACGTATAACGTATAACGTATAACGTATAACGGATAACGTATAACGTATAACGGATAACGCATTACGTATAACGTATAACGTATAACGTATAACGTATAACGTATAACGTATAACGTACAACGTATAACGGATGACGTAACACGTATAACGTATACCGCATAACGTATAACGTATAACGTATAACGTATAACGTATAACGTATAACGTATAACGTATAGCGTATAACGTATAACGTATAACGTATAACGTATAACGTATAACGTATAACGTATAACGTACAACGTATAACGGATGACGTAACACGTATAACGTATAACGTATACCGCATAACGTATAACGTATAACGTATAACGTATAACGTATAACGTATAGCGTATAACGTATATCGTATAACGTATAACGTATATCGTATGACGTATAACGTATAACGTATAACGTATAACGTATAACGTATAACGTAAAACGGATAACGTATAACGTATAACGTATAACGTATAACGTATAACGTATAACGTATAACGTATAACGTATAACGGATAACGTATAACGTATAACGGATAACGCATTACGTATAACGTATAACGTATAACGTATAACGGATGACGTAACACGTATAACGTATAACGTATACCGCATAACGTATAACGTATAACGTATAACGTATAACGTATAGCGTATAACGTATAACGTATAACGTATAACGTATAACGTAAAACGTATAACGTATAACGTATAACGTATAACGCATAACGTATAACGTAAAACGTATAACGTCTAAGGTATAACGTATAACGTATAACGTATAACGTATAACGTATAACGTATAACGTATAACGTATAACGTATAACGTATAACCTATAACGTAAGACCTATGACGTATAACGTATAACGTATAACGTATAACGTATAACGTATAACGTATAACGTATAACGTATAACGTATAACGTATAACGTATAACGTATAACGTATAACGTATAACGTATAACCTATAACGTATAACGTAAAACGTGTAACGTATAACGTGTAACGTATAACGTGTAACGTATAACGTATAACGTATAACGTATAACGTATAACGTATAACGTATAACGTATAACGTATAACGTATAACGTATAACGTATAACGTATAACGTATAACGTATAACGTATAACGTATAACGTATAACGTATAACGTATAACGTATAACGTATAACGTATAACGTATAACGTATAACGTATAACGTATAACGTATAACGTATAACGTATAACGTATAACGTATAACGTATAACGTATAACGGATAACGTATGACGTATGACGTATAACGTATAACGTATAACGTATAACGTATAACGTGTAACGTATAACGTATAACGTATAACGGATAACGTATAACGTATAACGTATAACGTATAACGTATGACGTATAACGTATAACGTAAAACGTATAACGTATAACGGATAACGTATAACGTATAACGTATAACGTATAACGTATAACGTATAACGGATAACGTATGACGTATGACGTATAACGTATAACGTATAACGTATAACGTATAACGTATAACGTATAACGTATAACGTATAACGTACAACGTATGACGGATGACGTAACACGTATAACGTATAACGTATACCGCATAACGTATAACGTATAACGTATAACGTATAACGTATAACGTATAGCGTATAACGTATAACGTATAACGTATAACGTATAACGTATGACGTATAACGTATAACGTATAACGTATAAGGTATAACGTAAAACGGATAACGTATAACGTATAACGTATAACGTATAACGTATAACGTATAACGTATAACGTATAACGTATAACGGATAACGTATAACGTATAACGGATAACGCATTACGTATAACGTATAACGTATAACGTATAACGTATAACGTATAACGTATAACGTACAACGTATAACGGATGACGTAACACGTATAACGTATACCGCATAACGTATAACGTATAACGTATAACGTATAACGTATAACGTATAACGTATAACGTATAGCGTATAACGTATAACGTATAACGTATAACGTATAACGTATAACGTATAACGTATAACGTACAACGTATAACGGATGACGTAACACGTATAACGTATAACGTATACCGCATAACGTATAACGTATAACGTATAACGTATAACGTATAACGTATAGCGTATAACGTATATCGTATAACGTATAACGTATATCGTATGACGTATAACGTATAACGTATAACGTATAACGTATAACGTATAACGTAAAACGGATAACGTATAACGTATAACGTATAACGTATAACGTATAACGTATAACGTATAACGTATAACGTATAACGGATAACGTATAACGTATAACGGATAACGCATTACGTATAACGTATAACGTATAACGTATAACGGATGACGTAACACGTATAACGTATAACGTATACCGCATAACGTATAACGTATAACGTATAACGTATAACGTATAGCGTATAACGTATAACGTATAACGTATAACGTATAACGTAAAACGTATAACGTATAACGTATAACGTATAACGCATAACGTATAACGTAAAACGTATAACGTCTAAGGTATAACGTATAACGTATAACGTATAACGTATAACGTATAACGTATAACGTATAACGTATAACGTATAACGTATAACCTATAACGTAAGACCTATGACGTATAACGTATAACGTATAACGTATAACGTATAACGTATAACGTATAACGTATAACGTATAACGTATAACGTATAACGTATAACGTATAACGTATAACGTATAACGTATAACCTATAACGTATAACGTAAAACGTGTAACGTATAACGTGTAACGTATAACGTGTAACGTATAACGTATAACGTATAACGTATAACGTATAACGTATAACGTATAACGTATAACGTATAACGTATAACGTATAACGTATAACGTATAACGTATAACGTATAACGTATAACGTATAACGTATAACGTATAACGTATAACGTATAACGTATAACGTATAACGTATAACGTATAACGTATAACGTATAACGTATAACGTATAACGTATAACGTATAACGTATAACGTATAACGTATAACGTATAACGTATAACGTATAACGTATAACGTATAACGTATAACGTATAACGTATAGCGTATAACGTATATCGTATAACGTATAACGTATAACGTATGACGTATAACGTATAACGTATAACGTATAACGTATAACGTAAAACGGATAACGTATAACGTATAACGTATAACGTATAACGTATAACGTATAACGTATAACGTATAACGTATAACGTATAACGTATAACGTATAACGGATAACGTATAACGTATAACGGATAACGCATTACGTATAACGTATAACGTATAACGTATAACGGATGACGTAACACGTATAACGTATAACGTATACCGCATAACGTATAACGTATAACGTATAACGTATAACGTATAGCGTATAACGTATAACGTATAACGTATAACGTATAACGTAAAACGTATAACGTGTAACGTATAACGTATAACGTATAACGTATAACGTAAAACGTATAACGTCTAAGGTATAACGTATAACGTATAACGTATAACGTATAACGTATAACGTATAACGTATAACGTATAACGTATAACGTATAACGTATAACGTATAACGTATAACGTATAACGTATAACGTATAACGTATAACGTATAACGTATAACGTATAACGTATAACGTATAACGTATAACGTATAACGTATAACGTATAACGGATAACGTATGACGTATGACGTATAACGTATAACGTATAACGTATAACGTATAACGTATAACGTATAACGTATAACGTATAACGTACAACGTATAACGGATGACGTAACACGTATAACGTATAACGTATACCGCATAACGTATAACGTATAACGTATAACGTATAACGTATAACTTATAGCGTATAACGTATAACGTATAACGTATAACGTATAACGTATGACGTATAACGTATAACGTATAACGTATAACGTATAACGTATAACGTATAACGTATAACGTATAACGTATAACGTATAACGTATAACGTATAACGTATAACGTATAACGTATAACGTATAACGTATAACGTATAACGTATAACGTATAACGTATAACGTATAACGTATAACGTATAACGTATAACCTATAACGTATAACGTATATCGTATAACATATAACGTATAACGTATAACGTATAACATATAACGTATAACGTATAACGTATAACGTATAACGTATAACGTATAACGTATAACGTATAACGTGTAACGTATAACGTATAACGTATAACGTATAACGTATAACGTATAACGTATAGAGTATAACGTATAACGTATAACGTATAACGTATAACGTATAACGTAAGACCTATGACGTATAACGTATAACGTATAACGTATAACGTATAACGTATAACCTATAACGTATAACGTATATCGTATAACATATAACGTATAACGTATAACGTATAACATATAACGTATAACGTATAACGTATAACGTATAACGTATAACCTATAACGTAAGACCTATGACGTATAACGTATAACGTATAACGTATAACGTATAACGTATAACGTATAACGTATAACGTACAACGTATAACGGATGACGTAACACGTATAACGTATAACGTATACCGCATAACCTATAACGTATAACGTATAACGTATAACGTATAACGTATAGCGTATAACGTATAACGTATAACGTATAACGTATAACGTATGACGTATAACGTATAACGTCTAACGTATAACGTATAACGTATAACGTAAAACGGATAACGTATAACGTATAACGTATAACGTATAACGTACATCGTATAACGGATGACGTAACACGTATAACGTATGCCGCATAACGTATAACGTATAACGTATAACGTATAACGTATAACGTATAACGTATAGCGTATAACGTATAACGTATAACGTATAACGCATAACGTATAACGTATAACGTACAACGTATAACGTATAACGTATAACGTATAACGTATAACGTATAACCGATAACGTATAACGTATATCGTATAACATATAACGTATAACGTATAACGTATAACATATAACGTATAACGTATAACGTATAACGTATAACGTATAACCTATAACGTAAGACCTATGACGTATAACGTATAACGTATAACGTATAACGTATAACGTATAACGTATAACGTTTAACGTATAACGTATAACGTATAACGTATAACGTATAACGTATAACCTATAACGTATAACGTATAACGTGTAACGTATAACGTGTAACGTATAACGTATATCGTATAACGTATAACGTATAACGTATAACGTATAACGTATAACGTATAACGTATAACGTATAACGTATAACGTATAACGTATAACGTATAACGTATAACGTATAACGTATAACGTATAACGTATAACGTATAACGTATAACGTATAACGTATAACGTATAACGTATAACGTATAACGTATAACGTATAACGTATAACGTATAACGTATAACGTATAACGGATAACGTATGACGTATGACGTATAACGTATAACGTATAACGTATAACGTATAACGTGTAACGTATAACGTATAACGTATAACGGATAACGTATAACGTATAACGTATAACGTATAACGTATGACGTATAACGTATAACGTAAAACGTATAACGTATAACGGATAACGTATAACGTATAACGTATAACGTATAACGTATAACGTATAACGGATAACGTATGACGTATGACGTATAACGTATAACGTATAACGTATAACGTATAACGTATAACGTATAACGTATAACGTATAACGTACAACGTATAACGGATGACGTAACACGTATAACGTATAACGTATACCGCATAACGTATAACGTATAACGTATAACGTATAACGTATAACGTATAGCGTATAACGTATAACGTATAACGTATAACGTATAACGTATGACGTATAACGTATAACGTATAACGTATAACGTATAACGTAAAACGGATAACGTATAACGTATAACGTATAACGTATAACGTATAACGTATAACGTATAACGTATAACGTATAACGGATAACGTATAACGTATAACGGATAACGCATTACGTATAACGTATAACGTATAACGTATAACGTATAACGTATAACGTATAACGTACAACGTATAACGGATGACGTAACACGTATAACGTATACCGCATAACGTATAACGTATAACGTATAACGTATAACGTATAACGTATAACGTATAACGTATAGCGTATAACGTATAACGTATAACGTATAACGTATAACGTATAACGTATAACGTATAACGTACAACGTATAACGGATGACGTAACACGTATAACGTATAACGTATACCGCATAACGTATAACGTATAACGTATAACGTATAACGTATAACGTATAGCGTATAACGTATATCGTATAACGTATAACGTATATCGTATGACGTATAACGTATAACGTATAACGTATAACGTATAACGTATAACGTAAAACGGATAACGTATAACGTATAACGTATAACGTATAACGTATAACGTATAACGTATAGCGTATAACGTATAACGTATAACGTATAACGTATAACGTAAAACGTATAACGTATAACGTATAACGTATAACGCATAACGTATAACGTAAAACGTATAACGTCTAAGGTATAACGTATAACGTATAACGTATAACGTATAACGTATAACGTATAACGTATAACGTATAACGTATAACCTATAACGTAAGACCTATGACGTATAACGTATAACGTATAACGTATAACGTATAACGTATAACGTATAACGTATAACGTATAACGTATAACCTATAACGTGTAACGTAAAACGTGTAACGTATAACGTGTAACGTATAACGTGTAACGTATAACGTATAACGTATAACGTATAACGTATAACGTATAACGTATAACGTATAACGTATAACGTATAACGTATAACGTATAACGTATAACGTATAACGTATAACGTATAACGTATAACGTATAACGTATAACGTATAACGTATAACGTATAACGTATAACGTATAACGTATAACGTATAACGTATAACGTATAACGTATAACGTATAACGTATAACGTATAACGTATAACGTATAACGTATAACGTATAGCGTATAACGTATATCGTATAACGTATAACGTATAACGTGTGACGTATAACGTATAACGTATAACGTATAACGTATAACGTAAAACGGATAACGTATAACGTATAACGTATAACGTATAACGTATAACGTATAACGTATAACGTATAACGTATAACGTATAACGGATAACGTATAACCGTATAACGGATAACGCATTACGTATAACGTATAACGTATAACGTATAACGGATGACGTAACACGTATAACGTATAACGTATACCGCATAACGTAATAACGTATAACGTATAACGTATACGTATAGCTATAACGTATAACGTATAACGTATAACGTATAACTAACGTATAACGTATAACGTATAACGTATAACGTATAACGTATAACGTAATAACGTATAACGTATAACGTATAAACGTATAACGTATAAACGTATAACGTATAACGTATAACGTATAACGTATAACGTATAACGTATAACGTATAACGTATAACGTATAACGTATAACGTATAACGTATAACGTATAACGTATAAACGTATAACGTATAACGTATAACGTATAACGTATAACGTATAACGTATAACGTATAACGATAACGTATAACGTATAACGTATAACGTATAACGTATAACGTATAAACGTATAAACGTATAACGTATAACGTATAACGTATAACGTATAACGTATAACGTTATTAAACGTATAACGTATAACGTATAACGTAAACGTATAACGTATAACGTATAACGTATAACGTATAACGTATAACGTATAACGTATAACGTATAAACGTATAACGTATAACGTATAACGTAATAACGTATAACGTATAACGTATAACGTATAACGTATAACGTTATAACGTATAACGTATAGTAACGTATAACGTACTAAACGTATACTTAACGTATAACGTATACTACCGTATACGTATACGTACTAACGTATAAACGTATAACGTATAACGTATAACGTACTAAACGTATAACGTATAACGTATAACGTATAACGTATAACGTATAACGTATAACGTA